>NW_007728639.1:234943-243953 GCF_000696425.1 Galeopterus variegatus | reverse complement strand
CTGTCATTCAACAGAAATAGGCCCACACAAAGAACATGCACATACACACGCACAGAAAGAGAGAGTTGTCTGGTGTTAATTCTTAGGAAACCTTGAATATTTCCAAAAGGAAATTATTAAAGTAACTAGTATACTTTTTGAAAACTAGATGGTATAATTTGAGATTTTCTTAATATCATAACTTTTCTCTTTAAACATCCTGGAACTTGCCTTGTTTGAGTTATTTAGTCTTTGAACAGCAGTCTTTTTATATATTTGCAATACACTTTGGTGAATCTTTAGCATCTTATTAGAAACAAAGCATTTTAACATTGTCAAGAAATGCAATTGCAATCAGCTATAGAAAAGAATTTTTTGCACGCGTACTATTCTTTTCCCAAATTTCATGAGATTAGTTGGAAATCCTTTGTTTTTTATATCAACTCATTGAACCATGACAATAGCTTCTGTTTCTGAACTAAGAAATATACATTCTCAGTAAGGTTATTTCACTGGTGAAAATACAACTGACAAACAAGAACTTCACCATTCAGCTGCCACCTTCACTTGGGTGACCTGGGTGCTTCACTCCTAATCTGTGAAAAAGCCTTGATTTATTCATCCAGCAGCACAACTGCTATGCTGAGGTAGTAGTAGTCTGAAGTAGGTGTGTATCTTTTGTCTTCTACTCTGCTTTTTATTTTCCTTTGTTTAGAGGTCAGCTACTGCTATGATGAACATGCATAGCTGGAACTAAAGGCTACTTTTATTTCTGCAGCTATTTAGAAAATTGATCTCAGAGAATGACAATAGCATTGAATCAGACTTGCAAATAACTGTCAAAAGTTTACCAGTCCCAAGAAGGTTACAATCATTTCCCTTCTAGAAAGAAACTACAGAATAAAAAGCATCTACATTTACAAACTGATGAGCCAACATAAATTATTTTATACCAGGAAAATATCAAGATAAATATGATTATAGAGTTTACAGAATACTTCTTTTGGAGATTATAAATCTGAGTACATAAAGTCCTTTTCTGAAGTGAGAGTTTAGTATGTGGCAATGGTGAACAGCAGGTTTCTATCTTCTCTGGTTATAAAAGCGAATGGATTTTTAAAAAGTCAGTTTCCATGTGATAAGTTTAGGTTAAAATGGATTTTAAATTTTCTGACAAGACTTTTTAAATAATATGGTTCCCAGGTAATCTTTAAATTACCTTTGAAGATATTAAGTCATCTGCTGAATGTAAATTCACATATATGTCCCTCTATTCTCTAAAATATTTCTCATTTTTCTCTCTTTAATAAAGCTTAAAGTTTGTTAAGAAAGGCACATTTTAACAAGCTCTTTACATCTTTATTACTGTCTGGAAGTTAAATATAGACATAGAGAGGAAGACGGTGTAGAACTGCTTTCTGTATAATCTAGAACAGCAACAACAACACATAAAACACAGAACTGTTTATTCTGTCACCAAAGGATCATTCGAAACTTTTAAGACTCTCAATGTCATGCAAACATATGTGACCTTATTGTTATTGTATTTATATAATTATATAAATATATAAATATTCAGGATAGGATTTAATACAATTATCACCATGTGAAATTTTCTTCGGATGTAGTTACTTATCAGAATGGTCTGTTAGTTATAAGGGATATGAAAGGTCATCTAAGCAAGTGCTTCTTAACTTGTGGTCCAAGGACCATCTATATCAGAATCACCTGGATACAGAAATGAATTAAAGCACTCAAAGAACCTTGCACTGTGATAACCAAACACAATGAGAGATATAAAAACAAAAGTAGAAATGGGATGTTTCTAACACAAACTGTACTGAGCACAGAGGCACCAGACAATGCATCAAAGCTAAGCTTCTTGGAAGAACTGATGTCGGTTCCAAGTGAGATCAGCATAAGAAAATCATGAAGTAAAGTGATGAAGACAAGGAAAAGCATTAACGTAGGAAGCCACAAGGTATGTGCAGGAAATTATACAAAAAAAGGTATATTGCTGAATCGTAAATTTTGAGGCATATAAATGATAATAAGGATAGAGAGGTAAGCAGAGATAATATCAAAAGGCAAAGTACCCTGTTACAGTGCCTGGACTTACCTTGAGGTAATGGGGGGCCACTCAGGGAATTTAAGCAAAAGGATAACATTGTCAAATGTTTACTCCATATAGATTCTTTGGAAGCTCTGTGAGAAAAAATTTAAATGGAAAAAAAACAACTAAAAGTATTGAAGCCTGTTAAGGTAGAGTTGTGGTGTTTTGAGAGATAAAGTCACAGGTTANAAAATAATACCGTATGCCTAATGATCCTGAATTTCTTGGCGCAAGAAAAATCTTCAAAATACTTACTCTGAATAGAAACTTTGAGAGAAATGGGAATAATAAATGGTGTGTAATGTTTCAAAGTATAAGCACAAGGCTACTCAAGAAATTGTGAAATAAACACAACTAAAACGAAGAACACTGAGAAAATAACATACGTTGACTTTTTTCCTTTATTTCAGTTTTAAATATTTGAGACTACCATTTCTAACATCAAACACTCCCAGAAGAACAGATTAATGGAGCTTGACAGAAGCTTAGGAAATCATCTCTGCAGCCCCCTGCCTCTAGGCAGCCCACGTCCAAACCATCTAGGACGGTTCATTGTTCGCACTTCTCTAGAATGTCTCAGTGTGCAGACACCAGAACCGATGTTAGGACTTTCACACCCTGACTATCCCAAAGTTTTTTTTTTTTTTTTTCTGTCATTCAACAGAAATAGGCCCACACAAAGAACATGCACATACACACGCACAGAAAGAGAGAGTTGTCTGGTGTTAATTCTTAGGAAACCTTGAATATTTCCAAAAGGAAATTATTAAAGTAACTAGTATACTTTTTGAAAACTAGATGGTATAATTTGAGATTTTCTTAATATCATAACTTTTCTCTTTAAACATCCTGGAACTTGCCTTGTTTGAGTTATTTAGTCTTTGAACAGCAGTCTTTTTATATATTTGCAATACACTTTGGTGAATCTTTAGCATCTTATTAGAAACAAAGCATTTTAACATTGTCAAGAAATGCAATTGCAATCAGCTATAGAAAAGAATTTTTTGCACGCGTACTATTCTTTTCCCAAATTTCATGAGATTAGTTGGAAATCCTTTGTTTTTTATATCAACTCATTGAACCATGACAATAGCTTCTGTTTCTGAACTAAGAAATATACATTCTCAGTAAGGTTATTTCACTGGTGAAAATACAACTGACAAACAAGAACTTCACCATTCAGCTGCCACCTTCACTTGGGTGACCTGGGTGCTTCACTCCTAATCTGTGAAAAAGCCTTGATTTATTCATCCAGCAGCACAACTGCTATGCTGAGGTAGTAGTAGTCTGAAGTAGGTGTGTATCTTTTGTCTTCTACTCTGCTTTTTATTTTCCTTTGTTTAGAGGTCAGCTACTGCTATGATGAACATGCATAGCTGGAACTAAAGGCTACTTTTATTTCTGCAGCTATTTAGAAAATTGATCTCAGAGAATGACAATAGCATTGAATCAGACTTGCAAATAACTGTCAAAAGTTTACCAGTCCCAAGAAGGTTACAATCATTTCCCTTCTAGAAAGAAACTACAGAATAAAAAGCATCTACATTTACAAACTGATGAGCCAACATAAATTATTTTATACCAGGAAAATATCAAGATAAATATGATTATAGAGTTTACAGAATACTTCTTTTGGAGATTATAAATCTGAGTATAGATTCTTTGGAAGCTCTGTGAGAAAAAATTTAAATGGAAAAAAAACAACTAAAAGTATTGAAGCCTGTTAAGGTAGAGTTGTGGTGTTTTGAGAGATAAAGTCACAGGTTAAAGCGATAGAAATTAAGAAATAAATTTGAATATAGTTAAGCCATAAATCACCAGAACTTTATAATTAGCAGAATATGTAAAATAAAATAAAGAGAGAAATTAAGAATGACTTACAGGCAAAAATACAAATCAACCAATTTAACTTCAAACACTGACACTGATTATTAACTCAACCTTACTGGGAGTTGTGGAGTAGATCCCTCATGACTATAACAATGCCCTCCCTGGGGAATGAATGGATTCCCAGGAGAGAGGGTTGTTAAAGAGCTGGCTTCCTCAATTTCACTCTTCCTCCGTCTCTTGCCATGTGATCTCTGCACCCACCTGTGCACTTTCTGCTTTCTACCATGAGCTAAGGCAGCAGAAGACCCTCACCACATGGGCTTCCTGGTCTTGGATTTTCCAGCCCCCTGGATTGTAAGCCAAATGAATCTGTTATAAATTACCTAATGCCAGGTATTCTGTTCTAGCAACACGAAAGATAGAAGTTTTTATACTTCTATTATTTATTGTTCTGATATTTCACGGTGATGAGCCTATAAGTTTTTTTCTTTCCCTTGTCTAACCTCTTTGGCACTATTTGCATTCTTTTACTCAGAAATCTTACAATTTTTATGATTATAAAGTATTCTAAGAGCATTTTTTTAAAGCTGCTATTATTGCATTAGTCTCCTAACTTGCCTCCCATCTTTTGCCTTTCTGGAGTCTAGTTTCAATGAAGTAATTATTATTACAGTGCTAACATCTAAACTTGATGGTGTCATTCCCCTGCTCAAAATCCTTCCAATGGCCTCCAATCTCATTCAGACTTGTAAAACTAGGGCTAATGTTGGAATCCTGCTGACATAGCCCAATTGTAAAGCTACACAACTACGACAGTTGTCAAGTAAGGCAAATAATAACTAAAGCCAAAATGTTTCATTATTTTAGTTATACTAAGTTTCCATTTATATTGTCAGAACTAGGGCTCAGACCCTTCAAACCCACTGTACAGTCTGGGTCCCCAGACCCCTCACATGCCAGGCTGGGTTCCTAGACCCCTCACAGGCAGGTCCATGCTAGGTAATTGGGAAAGATCCCGGGAGCTGTTGACCGACTACACGAGCTCAGTCCTCAGCAATGGCAGCTGACAGGTCCAGCAGCTTACCAGTCTAGCAATGGTGGCGGCCTCTCAGAGGGTCCGAAGGGCCCTGGCAACAACAGCCTCCAGCAGCAGTAGCGGCCTCCCCATGGCTCCTCCCCTCCACCCAGGGGCACCCCGGGGGTGGGGGGTATTGTGGATCAGAGCCACTCATCCTTTATACTTAAGCCATAACCCAGGACACCTGGGTGCACATGCGCAATTACATTAGACAATAACCAAGGAACACCTGGGCACACGTGCATATTTACATCAAATGCTCGGCAAGATTCTGAACATTTGAGGATCCCTGACCATTTTATTTCACTTTCCCAACAAGACTAAATGCTAAAAACATGATTAGGTTTTATAGGTTCCTACATGACTATCCCCCACCCCTTCACTGCTCAACTGTCTTCTTATAGAGCCCTTGCTCCGTCCATGACAGTGCACCGGCCTCCTCAACATTCCTTACACAAGCCAGGCATGCTCTTGCTATAGAAACTTTGCATCTCTTGCCTTATTTCTTTAAAGTCTTTCTCAAATGTCACCTTCTCAATTGTTCTGATCCTAAATATCTTATTTAAAATTGGTTTCTTATATTTTCTAATTTTCTTTCCTGCTTTATTTTCCAATTAGGTTGGTTCCAACTCTTGGCTATTGTAAATAGAGCTGAAATAAACATGGGAGTACAGCTATCCCTTCCACGTGATGATTTCCATTCCTTTGGGTATATACCCATCAATGGGATTGCTGGATTGTATGGTAGTTCTATCTATAGTTGTCTGAGGAAACTTCATACTGTTTTCTATAATGGCTGTACTGATTTACAGTCCCACCAACAGTGTAGGAGGGTTCTCCTTTCTGCACACTATTATTCTGTCTTTTTGATAATAGCCAGTCCAACTGGGGTGAGATGATAAAACTTTTTATTTTTTGTCAGTAATTGTTACACATATTTTAATGTCTTTAGGCTTGGCACATTAATTTTGACTGGTCTGCTCTAAGTGTTCAATGGCTCAGTTTATGGCCTTTTTTTATGGTGCTTACTATTTCCCCCCTCTCAGATGGCTTCCTGTTTCCCCCTCAAATAAATTGGCAATATTCCAGGTCCTAGATCATATACACCTAGGTAAATTTAGGAATGGAGGGAAATAAGTCTTGAGATGAACGACATGCGGTGCAGCCACTCAGTCCAAACCCGCCTTGTTCTTTTTCTATAGCATTCTGTATCACTAGAGGAATCTCGCAGAATTCCCCTCTGGGTGCTTCTCTTTTTCAAAAACAGCCTCCTTTAAATTTAATTTATTGGATTGTGATGTAGGAGAAGAGGAGGTAAAAGGGCTGGCCGATTCACCTAAACTTTCCTATATTTATTTTGTAAGTCATCTGTGCTTAGTGTGAACCCCTGATGTATCCTCTTTTCAGATGGGGAGCAAGTAATGCTGCTTTTCTGCTGTTCAGGAAGAAGAGAGTTTGTAATTATCCACCCAGGCCAATGACGATCCCGGTCCACCTGTACATCTCTCATCTGTTTTAAGCTATTTCTTCATAATTCCATGAGCCTCACTAAGATCCCCCCTCCCCCCCGGCCACCACCACTACAAAGACACTTACTTGGACCTAATCACCTTGTAGTCCACAGGTATTTTTTATTAAGTACACATGCGTGTTGTTTTAGTAAACTGACCATTTTATCCTTAGGTAGTAACCATGATTATATTTATACTATTATCTTGATAGTTGATTCCTCATGACACTTGAGGCTATTTCACCATACTCTAATTTCCATTGTAGCCCCCCAAAATTTCGTTGTCACTCAAATCGTATTTTCTTTATAGGTAATCTGCCTTTTAAAAATTTGATAGATTTTAAAGTCTCATTAAAAGGACTGACCTATTTTCAAACTTTTTGTTAAACTTTTGATTTAGGTATGTCTTTTATAAATAGTATATAGCTAACTTATCTTTTAAATTTAAATATGGACACTTCCTTTTTAAATGGTACTTTTTCCCTGTTTTATTGCAATTACTCATATCTACACTTACTTGAAGCATTTACTTTTTTTCTTTCTTTGCTATTTCTGCCTGCTTGTGTATTCATAAGTCTTTCCTTATTCTTGCTCTAACCGTCAACACCAGCATCTTCTGCTTGTCTTAGTCTGGAAGCTATCACCTTGATTTTTACTTTTTTTAGTGAATGTCATTACATTTTTAACACACATGGTAAACTATTTGTTTTCCTAACAGCATCTGAGGATCAGAAGTTATTCTATATCTCTTGCTTTTTCTTGGTTAAGTCAAGAACTGTGGACATCTTTATCTCTTTATTGAATATTCACCAAACACTGAATAATTTCTATTTGTTATTGTTATCTGATTTTTGATTATGTATAGACCAATAATTTTATCATTTTTGATTTCTGTACATTAATTTTCTTGCATCTCACTTCTTTCTTCCTTGGTCATTTTTTCTTTGTTCAAAAGTGCATCCAATAATAGTTTTTTAATGAAAATGTGATCACTGTAAATTTAGTCTTCTATATGTAAAGTGATTTTCATTCCATCTTCACTCTTGAATGACTATTTCACTATACATAGCAATTTTGGTTAACATTTATTCTATCCAATCATTTTAAGTGTATTATTTCATTGTCTCTGGAATATATATGTATATATGTATACATACACACACACACACATCCTAGTGTCAGTGTGTTGTATATATATAACATTTAGGGTGACATACTGATGGCTTTTTTTTTTCTTTAAAGATGACCGGTAAGGAGATCTTAACCCTTTGACTTGGTGTTATCAGCACCACACTCTCCCGAGTGAGCCACAGGCCGGTCCCTACACTGATGGCTTTTGATGGCCTGGCACAACACACTGACACTAGTATGGATGAAAATCAAAACTTTTTGATATTTACAGATCCAAACTGGAGAAGGCTCTTAAACAGGACCTTACAATAGGTTTTACCCAGTGGGCAACTTATGTATGGCAAGTGGGTGAGGTTAGCTACCTTTCTTGGGCTCCCTGTGAATTGGCTAATTTGAATAATTTCTCAGGCATCTAATATGTGTGAGAGAGAAGTGGTTGGGGTCTGGATGTAATTAGCTGCTCAAGAAGGGGAACAGACTGGACATTAGCCAGGGCCCCAAAACTGAGTAAGATATTTTTTTCAAATAAAATATTATAAGATATGTGACAAATATTTGTTTGTAGTAGAAGTATCCCATGCAATACTTGAATTTGAATTTCAGATAAGTAACTTTTTTCAGCTTCTGTTTTTGAAACTTTATTGAAACAATTTATATGCAAAAATGCACATATTTAATGTATACAATTTGAGTTGGACCTATTCATATACCTGTAGAACCATCGGCATAATCAAGATAATAGACATATATGTCACCTGTAAGAGTATTCTTTTCCTCTGTTTTGTTGTTCTTGAGTTGGACCTATTCATATACCTGTAGAACCATCGGCATAATCAAGATAATAGACATATACGTCACCTGTAAGAGTATTCTTTTCCTCTGTTTTGTTGTTCTGGATTTTTTTGTAAGAACATTTAACATGAGATCTATCCTCGATAATTTAAGTGTACCATACATTATTGTTAACTATAGGCACTATGTTGTACAACAGATCTTTATAACTTATTCATCTTGCATAACTGAAACTTTATACGTGTAGAATAACAACTCTCCATTTCTCTTCAGTATGAAGCCCCTGGCACCCACTCTTTTATTTTCTGCTTCTGTGAGTTTGCCTATTTTAGATACATCATAGAAGTAGAATCATGCAGTATTTGTTCTTCTGTGCTTGGCTTATTTCATTTAGCATAATGTCCTCAAAGTTCTTCCATGTCATCATAAATGTCAAGATTTCTTTCTTTTTAAGGCTGATTAATATTCCAATTTATGAATAAACCACATTTTATTTAACATTTTTAGTGCAAGTATGTTGCATACAATATTTGGGACATTCTTATACTTTTTTTTTTTTTTTTTTTTTTAAAGATGA
>NW_007728639.1:228751-234157 GCF_000696425.1 Galeopterus variegatus | reverse complement strand
AACCCGGGGCCTTGGTGTTATCAGCACTGCACTCTCCCGAGTGAGCCACGGGCTGGCCCAAATAAGTTATATCTCTGATCTCTACTTCCTTAGGACCTCAAAAGCTATACACTTTTTTAGCCCATGCATTGCTTTTTTGAAGCATGTTTCTAGAACTTAACTTGAGAGATTACCTATAATATGCTTATGTGGCCCACTATTTTTTTCAATTGTGGAAAGACATATATATATATATATATATATATATAATATAAAATATAATATAAAATTTACCATTTAAAATATTTTAAGTTCAGTGGCATTGAATATATAGACATTATTATGCAACTATCACTGATATTCATATCCAGAACTTTCTCATCATCCTGAACTGAAGGGAGTAGAAGACATTGGGGAGTCGTGTGGCACACTTTTAATCTCTGTCACATCTTATGATACAAGATACAGACTGTAGCCTTTGAATCCTTGTCATCTAAATTTTTATTTCATGGGGTATTACTATAATTTCAAACTTGAATATTAGTTCATTTTTTGTCATCTTTTATATATTTATTCCATGCTATTTATAGAAAGAGTAGGGATAAAATCTTAAAGAGGGGGAATTATAATACCAAATTTAAGTCTAAATTACTTAATATGACTAAATGTTCTGGTTGTTTGGGCTTGATCTCTTTTCTTTCCACTCAGTTCTAACACACTTTATTTCACATTGTGTTCAGCTAGAACAGAGGCTCGGCAAATGCTATTCCCTCTATTTAGACTACTCAGTCTATTTATTGCTCCTGTAGAAGACTTAACATCTCATATTTCCTATGTTTCTTCTACCTACCATATTTGTTTAGATGTCTTCTCTTCCATCCCAATATAATAGAACACATAAACCACTTGAAAGTTGGGTCCTCCAGGAAGTAGAGATTAGATAGAGTTAGGAATGACAGAGATTTATTTAAGAGCAACACCTGTGAAAAATAAATGGAAGGGAAGATGAGAATTAGGCAGGAAAAGTTTTATACTGCAATACAGATATCACAAAATCTTGACCAACCAAAACTTTGTTATTAGATACCTAAGAAGATCTTATGTAATTTTCTCTTTTAATTCTGGTAGAATTTAGGTTTACTTTTTATTGAAGAGTGAAAAATCCACTCACAAAATTCCTTGATGGTGTTTCAAACTATAATTCTAAAACCTTTTTTAAAATAATAAAATTAAATTAAAATGTTATCCTTACTAAATATTGTTTCTGTCTACAAAAATGAATATTTTCTTCTGAAAAACTTTCCAAAGGAAAAAAAATTGACACTAAAGAAAGTCTTTCCTATATTTATTTGTCTTACACATTCCATAAATATTTTGAGGCTATTAGGTATTTGGTTTGATTACTACAGTGGTTTCTGATATATACATAGAAAACATGTTATTTCCTTCTAACAAGGAATAGCATAAGTTAGTTAGGTAGTTTACAAACCAATTACTTTTTTAGATTTTAATTTTTATTTCTGCATCCTTTTTTATATATAGTGAAATAGATTTACTTTTTATTTATTATGTTATGCATAGGCTACAGTCAATAGATAGGAGATAGTCTCATGTTGAACTATCTGTACGTTCCTAAAATAAACATCTAAGCTAGGATTTTTCTTGTTTGTTTTGATACAATATTAGATTTAATTTGTTAATATTTTACTTAAACATAATATTTTCATCTATTTTCACGACTAGTATTGTCTGATAATTTATTTTTCTTATTCTATACTTTTCTAATTTTGTTATTTACATCCTCATGACATTGAGTCAATCAGCTCACCCCATATGAACAGGGTCAACCTAATATTCACGTGCCAATAGGTGATCAATACATTATCTTCATCAAAAGTAATTCTCTAAAGAATTTAGGTTTTCTTTTTCAGTAAGGGATTCATTTTAAAAGGTCTACAATGTATATTTACTTTCCAATGATTACATTCAGATTTTGCTTTCTGAAATCCATAGTGACTAATATTAAAGACATATTGAATCTTCTATAAAAAGAAGCATAGAATATATGTCTTTTATAAACCTAGTTGCCTATAAGGCTTTGCTCTTGTCGCTTTGTTATTGTTAGTCTTAATGTCAAAACTCACACATACACATATGGATATGCACATGAGGATGCACAGATGCACGAGTATCACATGAGACTTGTGGAAATCACAACTGCCATCACCATTGAGCAAACTGGAAAATTCCTGTTTATATGAAAGATTTTATATTTTTGTATTTGATAGAAGGAAAAGGTATAGTAATATTTATTTCCAACAAATCAAACATGATCACAGCAGCCATTACCATTGTTTGAATGGGAAACATTTTTCTGACAGAGTAAAAATTCAAGACTGCTGAAATGTACACTTTACAATGGTTAAAATGTAAATTTATCTTATGTGTCTTTTACCATAATATATATTTTTCTAATAGCTACTTAAAGCACATAGGAAAAATAATACATATTATTCATTCTCAATGAATTATTTTTCATTAATTTCTGTTGAAATTAATAAAGGAACAAATTAATCTTTGATCGAACTTACCATAACTCTCTCCTGAAAGGTATAATCTTATTTTGTGTTTAAGTTCTTAACCAAAAAAAAAAAAAAGATATATATGTGTGTGTGTGTGTATTCAGTATATGAAAACAACACATTTTTAGACATTACACATTTTTATAAATTGATATTTCAGTACTAAGTTAAAAACATTTTCTGTTTCAGAACCTTTAACACAAAATGAATATTTGGTCTTTTACATATAATGTTGAATTATACAGACAGTCCAAAAACAAACTGTATTTTCACATTCCATTTGACTTTTCTTATGATAAAAAACATAACTATGGAGATTTAAGGTATAGAAAATATTTTTGATTTTATTTAAATAACATACATATTGCATTTATAGAAAGGTTTTAAAGAGGTAAAGCATTTTTAAAATTTTTCTTTCCAAAGATTAATAAAGGATAAACAAGCAGGAAAAAGAAAATAAATTTATGTTTAAAAACCTTAAAAAGTATGGCAGTAAAAGAGAACAGAAGAAGACATATAAAATTTACAGGTTTAGACACTTTAAATCACACATTATATTTTACGGTACTTTTATTTGCCTTTTATATTCTATTTTATTTCTATTTATTTTTTATTCCCATTACTGTATTTTTTTTATTTTTATATACTTTTTAAAGAAACTCTTATTTCTGTGAAGTTGTACGTAAACACTTGTATGAAAAACCAAACCTAGGGTTCTCAGTCATGGCAATTTGAACTTAGAAGTTTAATAGTTCTCTTGTTTATTACGAATAACAAGAAAACAGTGGATGGCACTTACATAAAAATGTCAAGAAGTTCCATAACAAGAAATGTTTTTTAAATGTCATCTTCTTATTGTGCCAGAGACCATGAAATTTTGTTTAGTAATCTAATATATATATTTTTTCTTTAAGAAATGGAAGATGAAAGAAATAGTCACTGAATACCACCTACAGAAAAAATTCAAATGAACATTTATTGGGAGTTAATAAATACTGTCAATTGTCATTATGCATGATAGTTATGTTGTCTTGAATTACCTTGAACACTCAATTAGCTAATACTAAACCACTGATCTTAGGGGAATATGAGAGGACTTCAAAAAGATTGTGGAAAAATGTAATTGAAAGATAAATTCAAAACCTTAAACTTTATTCCTCAGTATAAGCTCCATAACCTCCATCCAGATCAAGACACTTTCTAAGTGATGATACTGGCCATTTAGTCCATCCCTAAAGAACTGAGAGTACCGGGAATTTAACCCTGTCAGTGCAATCTTTTTCACATTATTAACTGAAGAAAAATGGGTCCCCTTTAAAGACTTTTTTAAGATTAGGGAATAAAATGTCAGAAGAAGCCAAATCAGAATCTTAGGGTGGATGCCTAATGATTTCCCATGGAAACTCTTGGAAAGTTGCCCTTGTTTGAGAGTACTGTGATGGAGAAGGACACTGATACAGCTTTTCTGGGCATTTTTCTGCTACAACTTTGGCTAACTTTCTCAAAACAATCTCATAATAAGCAGATGTTGTTATTATTTTCCTCTACAGATAGTCAACAAGCAAAATACCATGAGCATCCCAAGAACCTGCTGCCATGACTTTTGCTCTTGACAAATCCATTTTTGTTTGACGAGATGACTTCCACCTCTTTGTAGACATGGCTTATTGTGCTTTGTCTTCAGGATCATACTGGTAAAGCCATGTTTCATTTCCTGTTGCAATTCTTCAAAGAAATGCTTCAGGATCTTCAGGATTTTAAATTACCATTGAAAGCTTTGCTCTTGTCTGAAGCTGATTTTTGACACCTATCAAGCAGAAAGTTTGTTCAACATTAAGTTTTAAAAGAATTTTGTAAACTGAACCAACTGAGAGAGCTATGGTGTTGGCTGTTGTTCCTGCTCTTAATCATCAGTCCTCTTCAATTAGGGCTTCAATATCCTCTGTTTTCATCGTAAGATGAGTTATCTACTTTAAACTGCTGATTTCTTGGGGACATTGTCCCCCTAAACTTTTTTTCAAAATAAATGATTTTATCATTCTTCCACCAAAGGTTCACATATATTTGATGTTTGTTCTTCCTTTAATTTTAGCAAAATTCATGTTGCTCAGACGTGGCTCTTTTCAAACTGTTGTAGTGTCCTTAGCACCTGAAACTAGATCATGTTCAGACATGTTATAACAAGTTAGTACAAGTTTAATTTAATGCAAAAATTTTGAAATCCATGCATGGTATTTTTCATAATATTTTTCATGAACTTTTTGAAAGCTCTTTGTACAGGGCTAGCTAGGTTTCTGCCACCTTCTCGTCATAATACTTTTATTGCCTGATCTATTTCTAACTTTGCTCATATGTGTTTTTGTTTAAAGACACCTTATTTAAAATGTATTCATTTATTAACATTGAACTCATGGACAACAGCACTAGAACTCATGTCTGAACAAAATTGATTTAACATACATATTTTTTCCATGAGGCTTTCTTGCACTTAGGAACACTGGACAGTGCTTTAGCACTATCCTTGGGGGAAATTTTAAACAGCAAAATCAAAACAAAATGCACTAACACGAGAAAAATGTGGCAGTAAATAGATCACAAAGAAAGCACTTGTTTACAGTATGAGAGCTGAAACAAGGTAGAGCACTGCCAGTTTGACCTCAGCTGGGGACATGCATACTGGGTGACTCAAATATTTCAGATCTGAGAATGTTGATGAATAACTGCAAAAACACTACAAGTACATTTTAATGAGTAGGAGAATTTTTTTTTTATTATTTTATTTTATTTATTTTATTTTATTTTTGTTAAATTTTTATTTTGTCAATATACACTGTATATGATTATT
>NW_007728639.1:223472-228741 GCF_000696425.1 Galeopterus variegatus | reverse complement strand
TGTAACTTACTGTGATGTTTGCTAAAAAAGTTTAAAGCGCAAAATATTTGGAAAACACACAATACCAGAATAAAAGGAAACACAGGTTTCTTGGAGTGTTGGAGAGGGGGTAAGTGAGGAAACACTTTAACTAAGTCCTGAAAGGTTCAATGGGGATTAGCCAGAGGAGAACACTTTACTCACAAATAGAGTCTATTTAAAGTTCAGAGATTAGAAAGAGCATACCAAGTTTGCTGCAGGGACTGCAAGAAGTTTATTGTGAATAAAGAACAGTTTGTATCTGGGGATGAATGGGAGATGCCTGCAGGAGATTTGGCCAGAGATTTTGAAAAAAAAGTATGATTAACAGTTACCGATATAGTTATGCCAAAGAGTTTATGTTTATTATGAAGGCATTAGAAATACGTGATGAAACTAAAGCAGAGTGACCCATTCAATAAGCAACTGAACATAACAATCTGGGGCTCCAGAAAGAGATCTGGGCACAAGATAGGTTTTCAGGAGTCATTAGTACATGGATGGAACCTGAGTTTATGGTATGTGGAAAGACAAAAGAAGAGGACCGGTCAAACATTGGCAGCTCTTAAGAAAATTTGGAAGAAAGAGTCAAAGAAGTTAGGAAAACCATGAGTGAGGATTGTCAGAGAATGAAAGGAAAGAGCATTCCCCAAGGGTAATGTGGAAGACATCACTCACCATATCTTCATTCTCTGGTATTAATCCAACCTACCGTTTTGTTCAGGTATCAAGATGGCAGCAAATTCTGGGAATTCCCTGTTCCAGCTCCAGGAAATGATCTGGGTCCACTGGATTTTAGCCAGTGTTGGCAATGCTGATCAAGTCTGTGAGAAATTATATGATGGTAAACAACCAAAGCTAAAATGAGCCTTGTGGGGATCTACTTGCTGCAAAATATTTGCCCTTATTATATCGGAGGGGTGCACAAGAGAACAGCCTTTCTTCTGCCACTGCTTTTTGTCTCCCTGTTTTAGAGACTCTTGTTTTAGGATATGAGCATTGGTAACCTTTTCTCTGCTTAGTGTCCAGACCTTGTTCTCTACTGAAGTCATCTCTGGAGCAGGCTTCCTCCAGATTTATTTTTCCATATGACAAGTAAATGCCTTTGCTTTGCAAGCTATTGTCAATGTGTGTGTGTGTGTGTGTGTGTGAGAGAGAGAGAGAGAGAGAGAGAGAGATAAGAGACAGGACAGAGACAGAGTTTCTAGAGAGTTTCTAGCTTGTATTCAAATAAACTGTCTGATATAGATGCATTTGTCAAAAGTTCAGATTATATAAAAGAGTAAAGTAAAACCACAAAATCCAACTGCGCAGTGAGTCCGCAAAGTTAACAGAGAAAGACAATTTTATTACTGAAGAAACATTAGGCCAGAATGTGGTACACATCACAGACAATCTAATAAGAGATTATTAGGACAGAAAGAAAACCCTTTTTATGTAGCCAACCATATACAACCTATTACACACCTGAGTTGAGGGTAAATGATAACTAATTCTCAAGTAAACTATATTTGACAAACGGTGCTTCAAGTCCTTTGTCAAGCATAACTCATCCTAAATTTACCTGGTAATTAGAATGTCCATCAGTGGTAACTGGTTGGCATTATTTTTTAAGAGCAGAAAAATACTTCTCATATCTTTATGACAAGATGTTTGTGACAAGAAGGTAGGCTCCTACCCTCCTATAGAAACTGGGAGACAGGGATGCTATCTTCCTTATTTACATTTCAAAGACATTCCTTTCAGATCCTTGAGAAAGACATTCCTAGGCCATAGAGATGACAAAAGGTCAATCTGGGTTTCACAAGGATTTATATACATTTCAAAGAGAAGAGATAGTAATTGTGATTACAAGTTTTCTTTTTTTTTTTTAATTTTTATTTTGTCAATATACACTGTATATGATTATTATGGCCCATCACCGACACCTCCCTCCCTCCTCCCTCTCTCCCCTCCCCCCCAAGAATGTCCTTTCCGTTTGCTTGTTGTAACAACTTCATGAAAGTATAGTTGTTGAAACTAGAATCCATGAGTAGTGAGGATGAACTGTACTAGGCAAAACCCTTGTGTAATATAAAATAAAAGCCCAGGGATAAGGTGATAGTTGAGAAGATTGAATGCTCTATGCTCGATGGAAATTAAAGTGATGAGAATATCAAACCCAAATATTATATGATTTTTTTACACACTGCAAAGTTTAAACATAGAAAATTGAAAATAGAGGTAAATAAATGAAAATATAAAATTTATCTTGGTGACTTTCATCTTACATTTCTCAGCTTTTAGGTTAAAGTGAATTTTACTAAAGACAAATTGGAATAAAAATGTATATATAGAATGTATATGTAAAAATGTATATATAAAATGTATATATAAAAATATAAATATAGTGTTTTAAAATGAACTAATTTCTACAAAAAATACAAAAAGAAAACAAAACTTTATTTGAGGCTTTATATATATATATATTTTTTTCTTTTTATTAGTTTTAATATATGGTTAGTATTCAGGAGTTTTTTGTTATTGGCATTTACTTTTTTTCTTATATTTTTTTAGGGAAATTATAAAATTCTAATTCTATATAACAATAGAAATAGAATAACTTCATAACATGTTCCCTTCTTGTTGCTTTCTATGATACTGAAATAGATTAATTTAACATTTTAAATTCTTTTTACAATTTTAGTATGAAGTTGAAAGAGTATACCTTTAAATGGCCAATATATTTAGCAAAAATGAACAAAGTATGATAGTGTATTAGTCCGTTTGTGTTGCTATAACAGAAATACCTGAGACTGGGTAATTTATAAAGAACAGAGGTTTATTTGGCTTACGATTCTGGGACAGCTGCAACTGGCACAGGCCTCAGGCTGCTTCTGCTCATGGCAGAAAGCAGCAGAGAGCTGGAGGGTACAAGCAGATCACATGGCGAGAGGAAGCAAAGGAGAGGCAAAAGAGAGAGAGAGGAGGTTCCAGGGTCCTTTTAAACAACCATTTCTCACGGGAAGTAATACAGTGAGACCTCACTCCTTAATTCCTCCTCCCCCAGGGAGAGCATTAATCCATTCATGAAGGATCAGCCCCCATGACTCAATCAGTTTCCAATGCTGCCACATTGGGGATCAAATTTCCACATGAGTTTTGGCGGGGACAACACATCCAAATTCCATCAGATAGTGACCTTTTTATATTCTAAATTTGCTTTTCTCAGTATTATTAACCTGTAAAAAAGAATACCATCATTGAAAAGTCAGTCTCATCAATAAGGAAAAGTGTAAAATAATAACTACTATGCAATATCACTTTAGTGCCATGAGAGTGACTGCTGTCATTTCTATATCTCATTCCAAAGATTATAAATAATAAATGGTACAAAACATGATTCATGTTTTCTGTGGGAAAAGAGAAAGTCATCTGTATGCTCTCTTCCACTGAAATTTACTTTGATTAGTAAATTCTGTGTCTTTAAAAATTAATGGTTTTGTTTTTCCATTGTTCACAGTCAGCCCAGACTGTACAGTCTAGACTGTACAATATTTGAGAAAATCACTAAACTTCACCTGTTAAGTCACCCAGATAGTGACTCCAGAAAGAGTGAACAAGGTACTGACTCTTATCCACACCCTCTGTGGAGCTGCCCAAGAATAAAGCTTAAAACATCTAGAGGGCTTCCTTAACTCCCTCATTTTATATCCTCTCTCCAACTCCTGATAGCAGAACTGAATTAACCAAAGGAGAGGGATGCTATTACAGAAATATTGCTATGGTTTTTAAAGCAAATCATTACAATGATGTGGTTACTTCCAAAACCATACATATTTACAAAACAGATTCTAAGAAAATATCCAGAAACCAAAAAAATTTATAAGGCCTGTAGGTTTGGGAGTTGTATCTTCGAAAAATCTGGTTATGAGAGGGTATCCATTTGCAAAATATCAATTTGGATTACAAAAAAAAATTGCGAAATTCTCAGAGAAAATTTTTATCTGCTTATTATGAAACATTACAATTGTTATGATTGTAAGTATGCAATATTCAATTACCAGGGATTGCAACAAATATTTAGAGTTGTGAATATTCATATAGAATATGCATTTTATAAATGAATATACCTTTTACACTTTAATCATAGAATTTTTAAGTGACAGTAAATTTAATAAAACTGTATTCTGCTTGCTGATATATTCATGGCAATAAAAATGCTGTAATACCAAAATATATATTAATGATAGAACAAAACTTAATCTACTATACCCTTGACCTTCAATTTTTTATTCTTCAGGGAGTAAAGATGGACCTATAGTCCCTTCACTCAAAACTTTCACTCTGGTCGGTGGGTGGGAAAGTCATGGAGAGGTACCATTCGGATCACAATCCAAAAAATAACTAGCCAATCAGCTGTAAAAACTGTAGTTGACATTCTCCATCTTATGACACTGATTAGTGTCAACAGCATCTGTGGTAGATTTTTATACTCATACCACAGTTTTCCTGTTCTTTTCAGGCAGTTCTTAGCCAATGAATGAGCACTACTTGACCAACAATAGCCAGGAAAAAAAAAAAGTTCCCATAAAGGAGATTGGGTAGCCAAAACTTATTAGCATGACTAGGAGATATTAGTCTTGTTGCAATGTTTATAATTTACTTTATAATACTTTGGGATTGTGAGCTGAAGCTTATTCTATTAGAGCTATGTAGTATCTCAATTAAAATCAGTCACCCTAGTTGGGAACCAACACTCCAGAGTGGTGAGCTAGCATTCTATCTTAAAAGCCCAAACACCCTAGAGGCAACACTGTAAGTCCTTCATATATTCATATCTTAATTGATGCATAAGGTTTTATAAATTAGCATATAAAATTTAATAAAAATATTTTTATTGGCAAAATTAGTAACTTATTATTTAGTAGGATGGAAACTAAAGATATTGAGAAAATTTTTATGCTTCTTGCCAAGGAACAACTGATATATAAATTCATGTATGTGTTGAAGAATTTACCATAAGACTTAGTTTGATATAACCTTGAGAAAGTAAAAAATAGCCCTGATATCAAGGAAATAACCTCATAATAAGTTAGGCCTCAGGATTGTGAGGAATTGACCAGGTACTCAAAAATAGTCCATGAAGTTCTTCTGTCGAACAGAAACAATCACACAGAAGAGACACATCACTCGAGATAACTCTGTGACCAGAATAAATGAGGAAAAACAAACAAAAACCACAACTCTGTGTAATCTTTTTATTTTTTTT
>NW_007728639.1:220758-222006 GCF_000696425.1 Galeopterus variegatus | reverse complement strand
TTAACCTCTAACTTCTCCTGAGGTGTATAAAGTTCTTGGATTTGTATTAATGAATCTGCCTCCTTTAAAAGAATATCTGTTACTTCTTGCTGCTGTGACAGGACAGGTAAGAAAGCCTCCTTGACGATGAAAGTCCTTGTAGAGGCCCTGGAAGAAGAAGGAACACAGAGAGAGAGAGACAGAGAGACCCCTAGCTCAGCTCCACTCCTTCAGCAATCTCACTTGAGCACTAATAATGTAAATGGAACCATCCTGGACACTTCAGCCTCACTGGGGTTGCCAGCTGGTTGCTAACACAGGCGAGAGTGAGTGAGCCCAGCAGAGAGGAGCTGCCTTGCTGGATGCAGGCCACGTTGTAGGAAGGATCAACATCCTAAAAACAAGGACTCGGTCATCATCAATATTGCGCCCCACGAGCCTAGAACAGTCAGTAAAGTTTGTGCAAAAATAAATACATGAAGAATAACTCAACATAAAATAATAGTTTGGGGCTTCACGAAGTCACATAATGGAATCAAGAAGAAAAAGCTACTGGGATATGGAATCAACTTACATAAAACACAGATGGGGGAGGAAGCAGCCATGACATAACGAGGAGCAGAAGTGGATGGATGTAGCTGTCTCCTTGTGATACTTGACAGAAAAAGTACTTTCTCACAATGTAAAGTGTGTGCTTTTTTTTAGCAATCTCCTCGATGGTTACTGATGACATTAATAAAGCCCTTTCTGGATCCTTCAGGATATAGGTCAAATGTCATCTACACCATAAAGCCTGTTTTGACTTCTCCAGCCACAGTGAGCTCTACCCTGCTCAGTGCTTGCTCAGCACTTGGCTCGGCAGATCCTCCACGTGGGTGCTTATTTCTTAGTACTCCAACCACCCGTTTACACACGTCTCCCACAACAGACTGGGAGTTCACTGAAGGCTCATTTCTATACATCAGAATGTATAATAGAAACTCAATAGTTTCTAAATGAGGAATTCTTAAATGTGATTTATTTTAAAAAACAAAAAGATGTGTGTTGCAGTCCCAGTTCTGCCTCTTAGACACTATGACAACTCGAGTCACTGAATCTCTGAATGATAAAAAACAAACAAACAAAAAAGGAAAACGAAAGAAACTCTTATCCTACTAATTTCTCAAATGAGAGAATGAAAGTGAACATATTTTGAAACTATTCAGTATTATGTAAAAGCTACAGACTATGTACTGTTACGAAAGTGGTAATTTTTCTTGTGTTCATCCT
>NW_007728639.1:217543-219352 GCF_000696425.1 Galeopterus variegatus | reverse complement strand
GGATACTTTTTATTTCCCACAGTAAAGGGAGGTTTCTCGGAGGAGGTGACATTTGTGTAGAGACCTGAATGAAGTGAGAAACACTCAGATATAAGTAAGATCATTTCTGACAAATAATAATACTAATGTATGTAAAGGCCCTATTATAGAAAAATTGCTGTATGGTTAAAATAAAAAGCAGCAAAGAGAAGAAAGTTTAAGGAGTAAACCTAGGACATCTGTTAAAACAAAGTTAAAGATAATCCAGTATGACTACTAAATTACTAGTGACTAGTTCTTTTGATATGATACTCACAACACACATTATTATGCAAGCCTGCAATATTGTGTGTTCAGGTAGCACTGATATTGTTCAAGGTCACTTTATAAGCAATTAGATTATGTTGGAGTATGTGAGAGTAAATATCAAAACTTCTCTCCTTCATTCCCTATTTATGCCCCCATCTGGATCTCAAAACTAATGATAAAGGAGTAAAACAAATAGAGATAAAAATGTTAATTATTTACAAGTTGGAGGATATAACCTAACTGTGGACAAATGAGTTTGTTAATATGCCTAACATGAATTTTAGGCAGTTTTATCCGTGTAGACACTGGCATAAGTGAAAAATTCCAGGTAGCTTCTACCATGGGGTAAAGGGTAGGCCAGGATATATATGCTTTTTGCAGATTAACCCAAATTAGAGCACAGAAACNAAAAAAAATGAATTGTAGAAAAATATAAAGTGAAGATGACCTTATATCTTAGTCCAGGAAAGACCCACTTATCACTACCTCTTCCAGCAAAATGGCTATTCCGCTATAAACTGCCCTAAAGACCTTAGGAACATGTTTTCACTTGTAATATATTTACATTTTGCTGTTTGTCTTTGGAAAGATTTTCATTACATATATTTTTTCCACGTGTATAAAGAAATACTTTAAAAATAATTTAGAAACATATATTTTCAACACACCATTACCCTTATGCAGGAGACTGATTTCAATATCAATTTAAACTACAAGTAGATTGATCTCCATTTGTAATTTTTCAATTATTATAAAAATATATACCCATTACTGTTCTGGAGTACAAAGTCCCCATGCACAGAATTTATAAAAGATGGGACTGACAGTCTCATTACTCACTTTGGTTTTAATTAGATGGTCTCCACCTTGTATATAGTTTTCACTGCCTGCTTGGTTCTGCTATAAGTCCCCTTTTCTGTTCTAATTTATATCAGGAAATATTACCCGCAATATCTCTTGTTCTAAGTTCGGGAAAACTGACTAAATCACATAAATCAGCACTACAGTTTATCAATGTTCCTTAATGGTGTATGTTGAAGTTTTGTAGTGGTAAAATTCAAATTGTTAGAAATGATAATTTTGTTCATAAAATTGGTTACATTTCACTCAAATTCTCTATTTGATCTCAATTCAGCAGGATTAGTTATTAGGTATTTCATATGAGTTATTTGGCTGACATTTAAATTTACTAGAATTCAGCTGCTAAATTGTTTATATAGAAACATTTCTTTTGTAGCTCTTTTGCTAATAGAAAAAAAGGCATACTTTTTAAGAGAAACAATTTTGATACATGTGCATAATTATATGCTCCTGCAAAAGACATGTTTTCCATCTTATCAAAAAGCTTGGAAAACCAAGCCTTAACTTTTTGAGACTAATTCATTTTTATATTTCGTCACGGATCCTTTTATTCTTCAGTGACACATTTTATATTTACTATTCTCTCCTTTCTAATCATTTATACTATATGGAATTTACTCTAATTCCTTCACACTAAATTATATGGGAAAAAAAGAACAA
>NW_007728639.1:206761-216611 GCF_000696425.1 Galeopterus variegatus | reverse complement strand
AAAAATACAAATTTAAGGAGGACACAATACAATGATCAAAAGAATAAATTATTCTTTAGTGTTCAAAAGAAGAAATATTATCTCTAAATTATATACAAAGAAAATATAATAAATAAAATGACATTTATTTGAATATCTTATCATTAAGTAGAAATAATATTACTTCAGCAAACATGTAACATGTAAAATAATCATGCTCAGATCTCTTAATGACCAGTCCATAAAGAAAAATAGGCACAATATTTGTTTCATACACAAATTTTGCAATGTGTAATTTCTGTGGCACAGATTAATTGTTCCCCCATATTGTTTTTTCTCTTTCTTCATTAGTATTAGAACCTTCAAATTTTAGCTGGTCTTCAGAATAAATAATACATTTTATCTCTCCCAGAAAAACAGACACATGATTATGTTCTGACTGATGGGAATGAACAATGTGAGATTCCTGACCATTGTCTTTGAAGGGAATAAACATGCTTTCTATGTTCCTATAATTAGAACATAGATGCCATAACAGAGCTACACAGCCATCATTCATTGAAAGGTAGAAGCCAGTATTGAAGGCGGCAAAACATTTCTTCACATTCACTGTCTCCTATGTGTCAGGCACTGCTCTCAGTACAGGTGACAGAGTTGTAAACAAAGCACAAAAATTTCAGCACCCATGTAGCATTTATTCAAGTATATAGTTTTAAAAACTCCCAGAAGAACACATAGGACACCAATCCTCATATTCTCAATTACCTTTTAAAAAGGTATTATTTATCAAAGGGGAGGACATCTCACCATGAGGACCAGCTTCATATCCCTTTTCTTCCTCCTGCTCTGGAGTCAAGCTCCTTCCACCCCAGTCTGTGGGCTAAACTAGAAGAAACAGCTACGAATTCTCAATTACCTTTTAAAAAGGTATTATTTATCAAAGGGGAGGACATCTCACCATGAGGATCAGCTTCATATCCCTTTTCTTCCTCCTGCTCTGGAGTCAAGCTCCTTCCACCCCAGTCTGTGGGCTAAACTAGAAGAAACAGCTACGAGGGTTGATCACGAACCTCCACTATAAATTCCACATCATATCATTGCATTTGCTTTCATCCCAGCAAACAAACCTCTCATATAAAAATCTCATACTCAAATCAATCACCACATAACACAAACTGAGAATAACAAGTAGCATGTGGAGCCCAGGATAGCACAACAGAGTAAAAGAGCTCTGTCGTGGCACCCTTCTAGATTCTACTATAGCCAAATTGGATCTTGGACACTGAGAACATTATAGGAGAGAGAAACTTGCTCAACTCCTGTTTTGGCCTGTATTAGAGCAGCCAAAGGTTAATAAAGCAAAACAATAAGAGTAAATATCAAATTAGTTTACAAGCTTGCAATTGTTGTTCCTAATGATATGATACATTTACTAATATCTACACACTTTACATATGCATTTATCCTTTTATTCCAGTATTAGAGAAGAGTTATGATATCACTATTGGAAGTTGTTCTATCAAAAAAAAATAGCAATGAAAGTAATTCAGCTACATATGTTTTGAGGTAAATTTTAGGGTTGCAATATAATTTTTTATGAGGCTGTTCATTTGTCTAAATGAAACTTTCATTAGTCAATAGATACCATATGTTATAACTAACTAGTGTTGTGAATGTTATATTGTGTTTATCCAGCATGGAATATATAAATATTTCTCAAAATAACTAAAATTGAGGAGTTTATGTTTGGGTACCATTAACGGTTTAATTCTGTGTGTGTTTATGTGTGTACATTTTTAAAGTAAAAAAAAGCAATGGTGAAATAAAACATCAAGTCTTAAATTGTACTATGTCTAAATCAAAATAACAGAATTTTATTTCTCTTTTATTCATTCTTTCTTCCTACCACTGTAAATTTATTCTATGTGGTACATTTTGTGAGTGCCACGTATACAACACGACCAGAGCTTAGATGAAGGGGTCTCATGTCTCGTTTCAGGCACCACCCTTTTCCCTCAGTTTTCCTCTGAATTTCAAGACAGATGAAACATATTGGGTTTAGAGATCTGGAACACCAGATCTCCATACTGGAGAAGTTCTTCAGGCCTCACATGTTCAACTGAAGTGGGGAATGGGAAAATCTTTGCTTGGAATCTGTTTTGAAGTACAACATATTTATGCTTCAATTATTATTACAAGCGTAATCACAATAATATCTACTTATGTAAGTGCTTTATTTGGAATAACTCATTTAATTCAGCTAACGGCACCATTAATGAAGAACTGCCATTTTTCTCCTGGTTTAAAACAGGAAACCAGACACAAACGTTTAAGCAGTTTTTCTAAAGCCATTCATGCTTTCAAATCTCAAGCAGTCAGACCCTAGTACCATCATTCTTAAATAATAAATTTAAGCTCAAAGGAGTTTCATTTTGCAGCTATTAACATCTAAAACATTAGCATCTGGTACTGCAAAATGAATTAATCAAGGAGTCTTTATTTACATCATATTTACATGGTTTTACAAAACCACTGGTATCAAATTTTATTTTATTTTTTTGGTGGCTGGCTGGTACAGGGATTCAAAGCCTTGACTTTGGTGTTGTTACACCATGCTATATCCAACGGCGATAACTGGCCAGCCTGGCATCAATTTTCATATAATAAGTTTATCTTAAACTAATATGATCTTGAAATACTTCCCCAAATCCCTATTTCTTTCAGCCTTCAAACAATTCCATATATTACCACTGATTTTGTATCAAAAGTATGTGTCTACCCACAATATTCTCATCTTCCAAAGCAATATTTAGTCTTATCCTGACATGTTAGTACTTCACAATCTGGACCGAACCTCCTTTCCAGTGGAATGTTACTATTCAATGCCTTCTACTCCAAATCATCAACAGCAGCAGCACGCACCTATGTTCCAACCATGTTGCATTCTCTCCTGCTCTCTAAATATATTTTGTGCCAGGAGGTGGCAAACTTTTTTTTAAAGGGCATGTATTAAAAGTTTTTGGCTTTGCCGGTCAGTAAGGTAGTACTATAGTAGCCACAGACAATAAGTAAACAATCAGTGAACAAATGGGTATAGTTGTGTTCTGATACACCCATATATACAAAAATATGCAGCAGGTCAGATCTGGAAAATAGAGCAGTGTTTGTTGACCCATTCTCATACATTCCATGCTTTACATTCCATTCACTTTCATATAGTCTCATTAATAGGCCCTGGACATTTTTAACTTCCAAAACCAGTCCGCTTCTCCACGAGGCATCTTCAGCTTTTCTCTTTGTCTTCACAGCCATATCAATCTTTGTTCTCTAGAGTCCCCTATGTAAATTTACATTTAAAAAACAAAAAATCACAAATCACAGTAGGCCAAGAATTTGGGTTATTTGTGCATGTGTGTGATACTTTTTGTTTTTAACTTGGTTATTTATCCTGGTATCCCCTATGGAACCTAATATAATGCTTTATTTCTGTTAAAAAAAAAAAAAAGCTCATGTCATAGTATCTTTTAATTTCATTTTTCCATGAACTTTTTGAAGTACCTTCATATATATATATATATATATATGGCTTTAAGTAAGTTATTTTTAAAAGTACCTACCACTGTGCAGATTTGGGAATTTTGTATGGAAAGTTACAACTGAGATTGTATCTACACAATGCCAAAACATCTAGATTAAAAGTAAAACATTCAGTCAACCATGACACTGTTTCCAAGTATCAGCATGCTTGGCATTGGGAAAGGAAAATGTTTAGATGATGGATGTTACTTTTCACTTTCCATCTGGTTGTTTTGGCTTTATGAAGACATAGCCTCTGACCATCAACATTGATGACAAAACAATTTCAGGTTTTAGATTTGCTTTTTAGCCCACCCGCATGGAGGTAAACAGATGAGTTTGAAGAAGAGAAACTGTTGAATGTCTAATCACATCTATGCTTTCAGCCAAGAGCAATCTCTGAGGAATGATGATCTGCATTTACATCTCCCTTGACTGTAATTCTACTCCGTTTCATAGAAGAGAATTTGCCTGGAAAGATCCCCCGCTCAATTACCCAGACATACTAGGAATCTCCAATAAGACACATGTCAGGCTGGGCCCCACAGCCACAGAGGAGGGGAAATAATTCTTCCCACTATGGTCAAAACTGAGAATTAACTGGCTAGAATTCTCTTTGCAATTTTCTTAATGAAGTCTGCAGGATTTAATCAGGAGGAACACAGTAACAATGGAATATAAGAAAATATGTTTTTTGGTTCAGTTGAAAAGAGTTTTGAACTCTGCTTTGTATAGAAGCCAACAGAGATGAGAAGTAAAATAAGGGAACTGTATATTAATTTATAAAACAAATACACTTAAAAATCTCTATGAAACTCTGGAAATAAAATGTTTAGATTGACTTCAAAGTGACTGTGTAGCAGAGAATTATCAGAGTACACATCAACTGTAAAACTTTTTTAAAAATTAGATGAAATAACCTAACGCACTCACATATACACAACACCATATATATATATATATATATATATATATATATATATACACAAAAACAAGGTAAAAATGATCTTACACAAACTATAATATTTATACATACACATACAGAAACATACACACATACATCTAAATACTACTATTGAGCTATTTAAACAAAAGTAAATTTAATCTGTTAATATTTGTTTATAGCCTTTATCAAATAACAGAATTGTCTTTGGCATGATACTAATCTTCAAGCCGTATTTATCTTCAAACAATAATTTAACAGGAAAATAAATTGGAATTAGTGATTTGATCTTTTGTTCAGGGTATTAAAAATATGCAATTTCTATGTCCACTGACAGAAATATAGGATTCAGATATTTTTAGCCTTCCTAGTAGTCTTAATCTTATATTCTTGTCCCTCCAGAGAACCATAAAAAATAAACTTATTTTTTGATTTATATAGCCAGGCTTACTGTCTGATTGGATAATAGCTATGGTGGAACTGACATTGAATGATGCTGTTAAAATCTTATTGGTTAGGTGTAATTGGCATTAATAAATAGAAATAAATTATTCATCCTAGCATAGGCAACCATAAAATTTTGAATTTCAAAAGACCATTGAATATTGTATATAAAAGGGTTCTTCTAAAACTTCATTTATTTGCTACCTTATTTGTATTGTTATTTATTATATAGGCTATGCCTCATATTTGCATATCATAAATTACAAAGTTACACAAACAACTTAACATTAATACTCTGCCATGTTTTAAAATTTATGGTTAGGTCTATATCGTTTATTATAGATATTATGTCCGAACTTAGAAAATATCAAACCACTTTGATTTTAAATGTAATTTACAAGTCTATGCTTTTATTATTATTTTTTGTGTTTTATGCAATAGTCGAATCAGTTATCAGTTTGTGCATGAAAGAGAACTGGATATCATATTTTCTTCTTATTAGTGTGCTTGTTGCAGCAAATAACACAGAGTACATTTTAGTGGCTTAAATTGTATGGGGATTTATTATCTCCTCTAAAAAGACTAGCAATAGGGCAACTGGTTAATCCAGCCTCTTGAAAACACATTCATGAGCTACAAAATCTCTAGATTAATTAATAAATTAATCAACATGGCAGTTATTATGAAGGTTATGAAGGGTTAGACAGCAACAAGTCTCCTACCTTATATTTTCACCTGTAAAGCACAATTTCCTCCTTCACCACTCTAACAATTGTGTTTTTTTGGAGTCAATGCAATGTACCATGATCTTGGAATCCTTGAAACTTCTAGACAGTGACTTGAAAAAAATTACTTTCTACAGTTCACTCTCTTTGACTATTAAATAAGCAAAATAAATACATACTTCACAGAGTTATCTGGAGTATTTATATGTTATGTAAAACAGTACTGTACAAAGTAGGGCAGGCTTGTAATAGCAATTTTACTTTTGATAAATATTTAAAAAACTAATAATTTTTAAGTAAAATTGTGGTCATTTATAAGAAATAATGTAGAATAAAATTTTAATAGAAGTCTTTTTAAATGAGCCCGGACTTTATATTTTCTGATATTTCACTGACTTCCGCAATGTCCAGATCACATTTAAAATCATTTCTATCAGGATTGGTTTTTCATTTCTGCCAAAGCTTGGCCTCATTTTCAGCACACAGCAGGAACCCAGTAGAAAATCTTGTCTAGTCTTCATCAGTGAAGCTGCTATTTTGATATTATTTTGTAGAATTAACCAGGTTATACAGATTGACTGTATCTCTCCTTTCCAAAATTTTTATATTATTGAAATATTTCATTTTCTCCAGAGCGAAGACTAACATGAGTGGCAAACTGTTCATTTCTGGGAGTTTCCATATTTCCTTTTTTCCATACCTACCTGGATGTTAACCTTTTTCTCTTTCTGTTTTTATATTAGATAATGACTACTTTTTAAAAATCCCTTTATCCATTCTTCCTTAGAAATCATTCCACAGTAGATCGTTACACTATATTCCTGCTAAAGTTTTTTGATATTCATTTACTTACTACTATTTTAAATGTTACTCTTCGGTTCTATCAGTCATTGTCTCTCAATTTCATGGACATAATTTCTCTAAATTATTTGTACAGTATGATTATTGGAATCAAATAGTAGGGCCGATTCTGATGTCTGTTAAGCTGGACACATGTGCATGGATCAGGAGTAGGCGTGGCCAGGAGAGTGCACCCCTAGATCCCTTGATCTCTCTTGGAGATCACATGCCTGATGTGGATTTTCTACCCAATCATCATAAGCCAACTTCAGGACCTACAGGTGTCTCTTCTTTACATATGTTTTCCTTAAGTCATATCATTCTTTTAGGGTATAAAGCTCTAGTGTTAAGGGTTGCTCAAAAGACAGCTATTTGTAAGAGTTAGGAACAAAATACATGCAAGGGGAGACAATCACTGGTGCTTAAAAGAGTCTTCTTGTACTGACGGACAGGGACATGAAGTGGGGCAAGAAGAATGAGTGTCAGGCTGAGGGCCAGGAGCTTTGGAATGGTATATTTCAGGCATGGAACTCTGATAAATATGAATTTGAGAATTATAAATTTGAACCTGGCCTTTCATTTCATTAAAGGATTAATTAAATGTATTATTAAAGGATTAATTAAATGTATTATTAAAGGATTAATTAAATGTATTATTATTAAAGGATATATTTGCTATGCTAATAAACTAGAGCCAGTTTTCTTTAGCAATTTATTATATTATTTTATAAGTTTTTTTTTTTTTTCCTTTTTGTCTTTTTTCGTGTCCGGCAATGGATCGCAACCCTCAGTGTCGCGCCCGAACCGGACCAGGACCCGCAACGGGATCGCAACCCTCAGTGTCGCACCCGCACCTCGCTCAGCCAGTGAGCGGGAACCGGTCTGTATGTGGGATCCGAACCCTCGGCGGGAGCGCCGCCGCACTCCCAAGCGGCGCACTGTAGCAGTGCGCCACCGGGCCGGCCCATTTTATAAGTTTTAAATATTTAGATAGTAGTATGCTGGCTTGCATTTGTACTAGGTATAGTCCTATTGTATGCTCTGATTCCATTTTTTTTTTTTTTTATAAAGATTTCTAAATTCTACTGAACATATCCTTCTTTGGCATATATTTAACATATTATCATCCCTGAGAAGCATCATCGTTTCATTCTGAGGAGCAAAATCGCTAGAGCCAGACTGCCTGTGTTCAAATTTAATTGAGTGAATTATGCAAATCCCTTGAACACTCAGTGTCTCAATTCCCCATCAATAACATGGTGATGATAACTGTACCTATCACACAGGATTCCTTAAAGGCTAAATGAGATAACATACGTTACTAACTTAGAACAAGACTTTGGACAGGATAAAGTCTGTACATTTTAGTTATTTTAATTGGGTGATTTATTTCTTAATTTTTATCAGTCATTTTAAATAGATGTTAGAAAGGCATAGTTAACTGGGATTTCACATTAGTAATTTTTTTCTCAAGATTTATTTATTTATATTTTTATTGAGAAAATCAACATAATTTATTTTAAAGAGAGTAAGAGGAAAGTTAAGACTTCATTTTGTCTTCAAGATTAAAATGACAAACAACTGATACTCATGAAACAACAATAAGTACAGAAAAATGTACACAACAGGTGAAGGACTGTCTAATGCAAGCTTTATGAGCTAAAGGAGTTAAAACAAAAGTAAGAGGTCAGAGGAATAGCTGTGTGTTTTGTTTGTAAACTAGTTGGGTAGGAAAAATGGGAGAAAGAGCCAGAGTTAGGGAGGAAAAGGAGAAAAAAAAAAAAAAACAAGAAAGACTTTGATCAGCCTTCTGAGTAACTAGATGCAGCCCCAATTACTGGAGCCTTATCATTTCACATGCTATTTTTGTGTTGTTCAATTCTCTCATCTTAGTCCCAGGTTTTCTTTATTGCTCTGTCTATCCATTTGTGTCTCAGAAGGAAGGACAGACTTTCCAGGTCTACTTTATCTTCCCTCCCACTAAAACTAACCTCTTCAATGCACTGCAAGACACAGGGTTTCATTGCATTACCTAAGAATTTGTGTTAAGCACTTCAGGTAGTTCAACAAAAAGTCACAGCACTGAGCTCAATCAAATAGAAGTATACTTCTAATTGCATATTAGAGGAAAGTCTTCCTAAAAAGATATTTTTCTGATATATAGTTTCATATCAACAGAATGAATATATTAATTTTTCTCAAAACATTCCTCCATATAAAAAATGTATTTTTAAAGTAAATAGATGTGGGAAAATGAAAGAAATTGACTTAAAATATCACAATTCAATATTTAAATATCTTCTTCTGGAATTGAAATCTGAGAAGATCAAGTCAAATGTAAAAAGATTATTTTCATATATCGATGTTTTAAAATTATTACAACTAAAATCCATTCATATTTTTGAGGTTTTTGCTTCATGGTTTTAAGTCCCAAACAGTTTCTTTAGACTCTTTTTACCTTAAAAATATAACATTATAAACAATGCTGAAAATACCTTCTAAGTTAATCTTACACATTAGTTTCAGTAAGAAACATAGCATGTTTAAATGTATAAAGGATTTTTATATTCACGTAGGTTTAATGTGGAATTTGTTTAACCTGCCCTGGGAAAGTGTTTGGTTCAGTTTTGTTTTTATTTCATTCTTTATCAAATTACTCTGGAACATGGGTAATAGAAAAATGTAATATTCATCTTGCATACATTAAAGAACTCAAATTACACTGCTGTAAAATCAGTCTGAATTGATAAATAGGTACTTTCTAGAAATGCATTATATTGTTGGTAATCTTTAAATCTTTGTATCCATTAGCAGGCAATTTACATTTCTCCTAAAAAAAAAAAAATCCCGCCTAGATCCTTTATCTTTTTCTAATGAGTGAAATGTCTACTCAATAAATATAAAGCAAATGTTCAAAATTAAATAGATATCAGTAAATTCAGGTAACCCAAATAACTTAAATATACCAGATAGGGACTGCGTAAATCAGAGAGAACTTAATTTTGCTAAAAGGAAAACCCACTTTTTATTTTATGAGGAACAATGGTAGAACATGGAGAATTGCCATAAAGCCATATGTACATGAATGCAAATAAGGATGATAGGAAATTATTATACCTAGCCTCCAAATTTTAGTCATAGGCTTTATTTATTTATTTATTTTTTATTTTTCCTTTTTGTCTTTTTTCGTGATCGGCAACAGATCGCAACCCTCAATGTCGCGCCCGTACCGGACCGGGACCAGCAACGGGATCGCAACCCTCGGTGTTGCTCCCGCACCTCGCTCAGCCAGTGAGCGGCCGGTCTGTATGTGGGATCCGAACCCTCGGCGGGAGCGCTGCCT
>NW_007728639.1:186265-205761 GCF_000696425.1 Galeopterus variegatus | reverse complement strand
GCGGGAGCGCTGCCGCGCTCCCAAGCAGTGCACTGTAGCAGTGCGCCACCGGGCCGGCCCTAGTCATAGGCTTTAAAATCATTTATCTTTTTGTCCTTATTTTGTTATTACAAAAGGAAAACACACTGATTGTAGGAAAAAAACTGGGTAAATGAAAATATTAAAAAATATTCAAATGCCACAAAGACATTTAAAAAACATTATTTTTAATTGCAAATATAAATAAGTGTTTAGAATTACAAAATGAGAAAACTTCGTGTTTATTTTAAACTCCCATTCAATGCAAGAAGGCATAGATAGTTTCTACTGTATTTTTTGTATTATTTTATAATTAATTTGTCAATATCTTTACTAAAATATGGTTAAAATATTCTATCAGATCATTTAAAAATTCCTCTATAAAGCTCCTCCTACATGATAATAATGCTACAACATATAAAGTTTAAACTATGTGCTTGGCACTTTTCTAAATTTTTCACATTAAAAAATTCATTTACTCTTCACAATATGCCTACTACATACATACTATTATACCCATTTCACTGATGTGATAATTGAGGCATAGAAAAATTGTATTATTTGCCCCAAAGTAACAGAAATTAAGTGGCAGAACTAATTGAATCAAGGAAGTTTGATTTCAGAACTTAAGTTTTTGGATACTGTCCACAAGTTTTCCCTAAGTGAGAAAACTTTTATTAGATCAATTTTTTTTTTCTGTCTCTTTATCAGACTAGAAACTGAGACCTGCTCTTAATACTGTCTAAATTCTTTTTTTTTTTATTTTTTATTTTTCCCTGTACTGTATTCTTGTCTCTACTCACCAAATTAATATGGCTGGGCCTTAAATCAGTCTCACTAAAACCGTAGCACCAATAGTGCCTAAATCCTCTGGCTCTTCACTCTCCATGAACTTAAGATAGCAGAAAGAGCTAACTTTCCAAAGAGTTCATGATTAAATGATTTAAACAAATTACATTACACAAAGCTAATAGCTGTCAGACGTATCTGCCTAGTTTGTAAAACATAGTTATGGTGTTGTGCTTTGCATACCCACACTCGCCTTAGTTTAAAACCCCCTGGTCAGACAGATGACACTGGAGAAGCCATCCACTAAAGCATGATTGTGGCCCTTGACCTACAGTTTCTTAGTTTAGAGGTGACTGTAAGACAAATCTATCTAGACCATTAAACTCCCTTCTACATTATGACTTGAAATCCCAATAATTGAATAAAAATTTTTCCCTAAGTAGAAGCTTTAAAATATAAAACTTGATTGGTTGCTGACAGTGGTCATATGTTCTGACTTAAAGAAAGGGTATAAAATGAATCAATGATGTCAGGGATGGGGAGAGAGTGAAAGAGAGAGAGAGAGAGAGAGGACACAGCTGTCTCTAAGGCATGTAAGTTTCCGGTTTCAGGTTCTCCTGAGGCGCCTGAAAGTGCACAACTTAATTATTCCTTGAGTTATCCAATATCCTCACAAAGAATCTCAAGGAATACAATAGTAGGTATAAGAATTAGAATTCAAGTATTGTGGCATTTACTCTTTGAAAGAAACTATCACCTTGAAAAACATAAATTTATTTTGGTTCAGGTTTAAAGAAGTAGATTTTCTATACCTATTCTTTAGTTCTCTGTCCAAGCAAACTAGAGCCTTGCCTGCTCACTAGAGAATCTAAATTAGTAAACAGAAATCTGGAGGTGGGTTTGGACACAGATGGCTTGCTTTGCTGTTAAATTAAGTCAAACCTTAAAGAAAAAAAAAAAGAAATCTTATCTGTGATAGGAACAATGTTAAATACATAGTAATTCTAGTGTATAATGATGATGTTTTAATTTTCATTCAATATACACATAATCCACATACTTCTAAAAAAAAAGTGTTATAAAGTCTGAAAAGCACCCTGTTCATTTCAAGATCAAAGGTTCAAGTTTTAATTTATTTGTTTTTTGTTAGTTCCTCCCCTCCCCAATTGGAACCACTAATAAACACAATAACCTATCTTTTAATCTTATCTTTTTATGTTTTTAACTTGTAGAGCTTTCTCCTATCTTTCATTAAATGTTAAGAGCAATTTCCTTTTTAGATGAGGAAAGATCCTTCAGTTTACTAAATTCTTCAATGTGCTGCTTTTTAATTCTTCTGTGAGGGAGTGATAATTTAACTCTGACATTATCAAATTAAACTCCTGAGCCCATCCTAAACAAATAAACCAAAAGGAAGGACTGAAAAACAATCAGGATAGTCATTTCATCCAGGCATTACTTTGGCAGAGAATCTTTTATCATGAGTCACGTCAATCAGTTTGAAAACCAGTGAATAGCTTACTTGGCAGGTAACCATCTGAGGATTGTTTATAAATGCACCAGGGCTATTACTTGAAGTAATAAGACTTTCAAGGTTAATAAAATTTCAGGAAAACTTACCACACCCAATCTTAATGGAAAATTCCTTTACTTCTCTCAGATCCACCTGAGAATGGGACCAACTGCATATCTCTGAAGTATAATATATCCAGTTGTCTCACTTTTATCTTTATGTGCTACAGTACAATTCATAGTTTTTAAGATATTAAATGCCTTAAACAGTGTATTCGCTTAGCCAGCACCTGCAGTTGTTATTTATTAGACATTCAAGAAAATTTTATTTGCATATTATCCTCACAAATTTTGAATCATAAATAGATGACCTTTATTAGCACTCAATCTGGATCATTATTAAGTAATTACTTCCAACTACTCAATAACAAATCAATGCTATTAAGAAGGAGACGATTTTTGCAAAAGTGCTAGTAAGATATCAAATATTCCTATATGTCTATTGACATCTGTTAACTTGAATACTCAAAAATTATACATGTCTCTGTAAAAAATGATATACAAAAGTGCACATTGATGTCGCTTTTATTTGAAGTTCTTTCTTTCTTTTTAGTAGTTTCTTTGTTATTTTGCTATTATTAAGCAGCTGTAACTTTTCATCCATTCAGTGGAAAAATATGGGTAAGAGGACCTATAAATAATCTGCCTCTAGTAATATGCCAATTATAACATTTGGAACCAGCTCAATCCCTGTGATGTTTCAATATTTAACAGCATAGACATTGGCATTGGCAGCAAGACCTTTTATGATAATCCTAATTGACTGTATTTACCACAGAAAGTCTTAGAACTCAAAAGATAAATATTTCCAAAGTTATTTGACCTTGGCAAACTCCTAGATTAAACAAAGTTTTTCTCTGGCCACTCAGTTTTTAAGGCACTCCTATAAACTACTGATAATCAACTCCTGTTGCTATCTCTGACCAGTGCATTTCATGTGGCAATCTCGCTCCAGTGGAAGCAATTGCAAGAATAAATGTCAAAAACTTATTGTGTGCCAAGAACTGTACTAAGCTACCACCTCATTTGATTCTCAAAACAACATACCTGGCCCAGTATCTCTTTAATTCTCTGGCCTTATCTACTTAAACCCTTTTACCTTGTTTATTTCTAGTTTGGCACATTGGGCTTTTTGTGAATCCTGCAATATACAGCCTGCTCGTGCCCTTAGCACTTCTATTTCCCATGCCAGAACGTGCTTACATCAGATTTCTGTTCATATGTCACTATATAAAATGATACCCCCTCCAGATGTACACAGTTCTATATACATGTAATATATTGTATATGCATTTTTATTATATGTCTCATTATCTCACTCACTTAAATGGAAGCACCAAGAAAGACGGGACATGGTTCACTGTTCTCTGCTGTATCCTTAGCCAAAAAGAAAAACTTGAGACATACGAAGCATTCCAAATCTATATTAAGTGAATAAAGTAAAAAAATTCTTTGAGGTGATCTATTCGTGGTCTACACTGTGCAGACAAGAAAATTGTGCTAAAGAGGAAAGGTCAATTTTTCCAAGTTCATGTAGAAAGTGGCAGAAGTAAGTGTTGAAGCCCAGGCCTGATGTTAATGTTACTGATTTTAATTACTTCTACTCTCACATTGGCTGTGGGTTGACCCATTTACCCTTAAGGCAATAAATAGAAATTTTATGGGCCAAGAACATGTATACTTACAGAGAAATATGTGAGGGAAGGAGAATCTTCACTCCAAATCTGTCATCATATTTTCCCTAAGATCACAATTTATTCCACTTTGTCTTGAATGTATTTTCTCCTACTTCTTAGAATATTAATTTACTTTAAAATATTCTAGCATTTGTAGTGTTTGTGTGTGTGCATTTAAAGTGCAAATGACATTCTAATCCAGGATGCACAGTCAATGGTGGACTGTTGGTGCAGGAGAGCGCTCACACTCCAGAGGCGGCCACCGTAAGAGGCTCTGCTGCTAGCGTCTCTATTAACACTTGTTTACTAACTTGCTTAATAATGGTCAAAAATATTTTTATAGCAGAAAATGGAAGTATTTATGTAGTACGATGAGTATTATTTATGGACATTATTAAGAATATTAAAATTATTTAAGATGGAATTGGCTAATATATTTTAAAGACGCTTCATCCAAGGCATAAAATTCTATCTAGGCCTATACCATGTATCTTAGGCTAACCCTTCAGGCTAACTTCCTAATAGCTCTCTGATCACTATAGTTTCAAACCTTCTGGCTGCCTGTTTCTGGCTATAAATGGTTACAGAATCCAGCCTCTGGTCAGTTGTCGCTATGGTGTAGGTTAAACTTTCCAAGAAAATTGCTGGTGAACAGAGAAATGGAAATGCCTCAAGCCCAAAGACTGGGTAATATAATATTTTTATTTGTGTGCTAATAACTATGCAGTGAATAGATGTCTGGTATTGTCACAGAAGTCATTCTGAGACTAGCTTTTATTATAAATTCATAGGGAAACTGTGGCCCTAGAAGCCAACTCTCATCAAACTCAAAACATTCCTAGTAGCTATCATTATCTACCAAAAAGAGTTGCTCATGGCACATATTTCAAGGGATATCCAAAATCCTAAACAACTTGCATTTATTTCTGAGAACATGGGAATTTAAATATGTTAGGAAGCTTAGTCCAAATTATGTTATTATGTCTAGTCATTACTTTTTCTGCTTATCTTTGAAGTTCAGTGATTCTTTAGGTATTTCTTTAAATCATTTCAGAACAGGTGATCTATAAATAGGACTAATAGTAATAATACTGTGAAAGTCTAATATTTAATTAGAGTATTCTTTAAGATAATACTTTGATTTTATGGATTTTGGGGAATCACTCTGTTGACACACCCAAGTTTTTGTACTTTATACTTATAAAGAAAAAGTTGGTTTATAACCTAAAGTCCAATTCTCTTTTTAAAAAACAATATTTAAAACTACAATATTTACTATATTTAGAATAGTTAACTATATTTAAAGTAATTTAACTTTACTCAAAATTAAAATTTGCACATTTGTGGAAATAAAACTATTGACAATTAATCTTTCAATGATAACTGAAAATGAGCAAGACATCTGAAACTACACAAATAATGATATTAGTAATTTATTGCTGAATCATTTACAAGGCTATGATCAAACTTATTTTTAACTTTAACAAAGTCATATTAAGAAATAACAACAATAGTAACACAATCTTGGATGGATTCTTAATCCTTTTCAAATGTATGGCTATTTTATGAATACTGTTTTCTTTGATAGAAAATAGTGCCATTATTTCCTCAATAACAAAATGAATGATAAATTTTAGGAATTGAATGAATTTGGTGCCAAAGTAATTTAATTTTATTCCTTTATTTTCCCCTCAAAATCCTTGAGGCATGTCTTGGCTAATGACACATTATTCTTTTAATTATTGAATTGTTTTGCAAATTTCTTGTATGACTATGTAGATCCATACATCTGACTGCTCAAGGTTTCAATCTGTTAGGATTTCTTGACCACATCATTGAGATACTGTACCCCCAAAATTGTATAAATTCTAAAATATAAGCAAATGTACATGAAGGAAAAATAACAAAGCTCTTTTTAAAATCTGAGTCCCACAATAAACGGTGTCAGAAAAACACAAAGAATGCAAAATCTAGTGCAGTTGAATTCCTCATCTCAAAGAACTAAAAATAAACATCATTACAGTATCAAACTATGACACCTATCAGAGAGTTAGGCCCAAGATAAAATAGGAGCCCCTACAAAGGCATCTGCATATTAGTCTTTGGACTATTAATCAAAAAAATTAAAGAAGAGGAAAATATCTCACAAAACACAAATACTTTTAAATCTGGACTTATATATACTTATCTTTACTTGGAAAACATGATTTATAAATTTCATATTTATGTGCAAACTTATCTTGTTGACTCCTACATAACTTTTTTAAAACCAAAAAGTTGATGACAGTGGCAATACTTTTCCAACTTACTATTCTGCAAAAGATTTTACTTTGAGTATCCAGTGGTATTATCCAAGGAAATCAATTTCTCAAACGTGTTTGCTTAGGCACTGTAGGGTATGCCAGTTAATAAAAGTTGTGATTGCCAGAGCTCAGTGTTTTATTATATAAAAGCCTCTTTACCCACTCCTTTGGGTCAGATTTATAATGATGAGCTGAGCTTTTTCTTAGAAGCTCTATTGTCAAGTGGAGTTCGGTTAATTTAGATTATATGAAAAGGAGCAGGTACTAGTAAATGGGATAGAAAATGCTTAATGGATTTCAGAAATGGAGTCAGGCTATAGAAGGAAAAGAAATAAGATTGAGAGAAGCAAGAATTAAAGTAGACTGGAAGATGATTTATTCTGCCTTCTGGGGCAGGGTGGCCTGCATTCAGGTAAATTACTCCAACACATAGCACAAGATGTTTCTTTGATATGTGCTGCTTCTTAATACTTTTGAATCTTAAAGATGATTGTAAGTGTACTTTAAAGATGACCCATAGCAAACTAAGAAACTGATGTTTCTTAAATTATTGTTGCATCTGAGGTGGAGTTGAAGATCCTGAGAAACATATTTAATCAAGATCAAAGCAATTTTGACATTTGTGCTTAAGTATTTCGTTATCTTCTTGTAATTTTCTGAAAAAAAAATGAATTTAAGGGTGACACTAAAAGTAACACACTTTTGAAAGAATTAGACTACAGTTAATTTGGATTTAATCTTAGAAGACATGCCTGTTTATACATTAGAGTTAAGTGATAAAATAGACCAACATTTAGATCGTCAGTGACAGCATTTTAAATTATGCAAATGACCACAAAAGCATCTTGGCAGCTGACAGTAAAGGAGGACATAATGAAATATTTGGACACAAAACTTGCAGCTGAGAATAAACCTACTCACTTGAGGTTAATGGATTCTGGGACCTGCATCCACATGTTTCTTTGCCAGCCCTGAGAAGCTCTTCAGCACCCCTGTAGGGTTGATGTAAATGTGAAGAGCCATGAAGTAAACAGGGGCTTTTCTGCTGGGAAAACAAATGTAAAAGTGGTGAGGATCAGTGTGTAAAATATTTATAAGATTGATACTACCTTAGGGGGCATCTGGTCCTAAGTCTTTTCTTTTTTTTTTCAAAGAGAAACTCAGCAAGGTTAAATGACTTAACCAAGGTCACACGTCTAGTTTGTGGCTGAGTATGAATGAGAAAATGCCCGCATTCTTTTCCCTTTCTTTCCCTTTCTCTTGATGCTAATAGGAATAATGAACATTTATTTATTAGCTACTTGAAGATGTAGCCACAATGTAGGAACTATGAAGAAGAGAAATATTACATAATTTTTATGATTTTTTTTTCAACACAGACTCTAAAAAACTGTAATAATGCTGATACTATGCATACGTTAATTTGTTTACAGATTCCAAGTAACATCTCTAGCATTTGCCTTTCCCTAAATCTTTCTTTCCCTTCTGTCTTACTTCATTTCTGTTGCTTATAATAGAAATACCTGAACCTGGGTAATCTGTAAGGAAACAATATTTATTGCTTACAGTTTCAGAGGCAGGGAAGCCCAAAGTCCAGGGAACACATCTGGTGAGGTCCTTCTTTGGTGGTAACTTCAGCAATGCAGGATATTACATGATGATAGGGCAGAAGCAGAGAGAGAAAGAGTTCTCATGTGCTCTTCTTTTGTAGCAAACAGAACAATGCTGGTGACCACCATTAAACCATTAATGGATTAATCCATTGACTAGGGCATGGTCTTCACAATCCAATCCCCTCAACAAGGCCTCCCCTCTCAATTACCATAATAGGATTTCCCATCCTCTTAACACTGTCACACTAAGGATCAAGATTCAATGAGTTTGGGGAGGACAATCAATCCATAGCATATCCTCACAAACACATTCTAGGGGTGCATTGCTAGGTACTTAAAACATTTATAAACATAAAAAAATAAAAATAAAAAAGATTCTCAAATTCACTAACAAATTAATCAGGGAGAGTCACTACTGCAGATATGTATTTTATAAATGGAAAATAATCCACGAAATTAATGAGATTACTGAATAAAGTTAGGTTAAAAAAAAAAAAAAACCACCAGGATAAGCATCAATTTTAAAATAAATGGGGAAAAATCAGAAAAATTAAGAGAAGGTTGAGTTGTGCATGTGGACAGAAAGACAGAAAAAATTAGAGGAGTGCGAGGGAATGAAAGCTGAAGGAGAATGGTATTTCAAGGAAAAGAGAGTAATCAACACTTTCAGAAATGGAGTCAGGCTATTGAAGGAAATGTTCACAGAAATGTAGTCAGAATCCTAAAGTGCTCATTGCAATTAATAACACAATAGTGTTATGTGTGCTTTTTTCCTAACAGTTATTGGAGACATTGCAGTGAATTTTTCCAGTTGTTATTGGAGAAATTAAGGTGATAAAACCAGATTTGGTGTGTTGAGGAATACATTAGAAAGAGGAATTATCAACAGCAGAGTGAAATTATTTTCAAGAGCATTGCTTATAAAGTGGAGGGGGGATAAATGGCAGAGCTGAAAGAAAGCTTGGATCTGGAGAGATGCTGGGTTCCAGAAAGTAGTTTCTTCCTTTCTTTTCCAAGATGGGTAAACTTGAACACATTTAAATGCTGCAAAAAAGAAGGTGGCAGAGAAAGAGAGATTAGAGACATAATAAGGGTTGGGTAATTGATTAAATCATTGATTTTTTTGGACAAACTGAGTATTTTTTGAGAACAGGATACCAATCATATGCCCGGAAAAGGTCTTGACATACAGATCACACTTCCATTGTAGTGGATATGAAGAAGGAAACGATTAGTGTGTTTCACACCCTTAAAAGGGTGTCATGATTTAGAGGTGAAAATGTCAGGCGATTAGGGTTTATTAGTTTCTATTCTTTTGAGAAGTAAGAAAGGAGGTCAAGGTTGAGGATGAGGTGAGATAATCTCTCAGGAATTTTCATTAAATGGAAGGGTTTTAACTATCCCCTCTGGAGGAAGCAGACATAGCTGACCATCAATGTACTGAAGGACTGACAGACAACGGTGAAGAGCAAGAAGTAATAGTGTGACTGAGAGGCAGAATTGTAGGGTTTTCTAAAGTAGTTCTTAGCAATTGGGTAACTAAGCTAAAAAGGAAGAAATTTGAACTAATTTTCATGAGAGTACAACTGAAGAATAATTATACAAGGAGTTGAAAATATTGACAAGAAATTGGGTAAAAATTGAGGACCATCAACTATAAACTGGATAGGGAAATACATGAGTGACAGGGGACCAGGATGCTTAATACACAGTAATCATCTCGTGATGGGGAAAAAAAAAAAAAAAAAAAAATCCCAAACAAAATGCCAGAAGCACTATCTAAAAAAAAAAAAAAAAATCCCAAACAAAATGCCAGAAGCACTATCTAAAAAAAAAAAAAAAAATCCCAAACAAAATGCCAGAAGCACTATCTAAAAAAAAAAAAAAAAATCCCAAACAAAATGCCAGAAGCACTATCTAAAAAAAAAAAAAAAAATCCCAAACAAAATGCCAGTAGCACTATCTCAAAAAAATAAAAAAAAAAACTTGTTTGCTCTGTGTAAGACCACTTCAGCAGTGTTGGCTTCATTTCAGCCACAATCTCTATTACTACCAAGCCATTTTTTTTTATTGGTTATGAATATTCATGAGATACAAAGCTGACTGTCACCCCTTGTGCCCAAGATGTGAAAGCCAGATTCATACTGGCAGCATACACATTATCACAAATTGCATTTGTACCCCATGTCCCCCACGCAATTATCCCCAACCTCCTTCCTCCTTCTCTTCCCCCGCCCCCCACTCCACTTTGTAGCCCAAGGAATGTCCTCTCCCTCTGCAAGTCCAACGCACCACTGTGGTCTTTCTTTCCCTCCTTCTTTCTCTCTTACGTCCTGCATATGATTGATCACATACAGTATTCATCCCTCTGTGCTTTGTTTGTTTCACTCAATGTTAAGTTTCTCCAGTTTCATCCATGTTGTTGCAAATGGGAGAATTTCTTTCTTTTTTATGGCAGAATAGTATTCCATGGTGTATATATACCACAGTTTCCTTATCCAATCATCCATTGATGGACATTTAGGTTGGTTCCATGTCTTGCCTATTGTAAACAGAGCTGCGATGAACATTGGAGTTTAGGTATCCCTTTGACATGCTGATTTCCATTCCTTTGGGTATATACCCAGAAGTGGGATTCCTGGATCATACGGAGGATCTATCTGTAGTTGTTTGAGAGATCTCCATTCTGTTTTCCGTAGTGGTTGTACTAATTTACAGTCCCACCAACAGCGCAGGAGAGTTCCCTTCCCTCCACATCCTCAACAGCTTTTGTTATTCACCGTCTTTTTGAATGGGGTGAGGTGGTATCTCAATGTAGTTTTAATTCGCATTTCCCTGATAACTACCAAGTCTTTGTATATGTGGTTCTGTTTTTCTGAACACTCTTATTTCTGTATTAACCTGGCTAAATTCTACTAATCCCACAAACCTCAATTTTACTATCACTTACTCAGGGACACTGTCTACCACCAAGCCAACCAGGTGGAATAACCCTTTTTAAGTGCATCTTACACATTCCTTTGTTCAGACTCTACTCTCTTAAATTCCTTTGAATACATATATTGCTAGTTAGCCCTCTGACATAACCAATCAATGTCTTTCTTTTCTTGACTATTTTTACAACTCTCTTCTGGATCAGAGTAGGATTTGTGTATTATAGCAGTTCATTTTAACTTCAAAGGTTTTCAATCAATAACAGAAAGCTTCACTCGGAGTTAAAGAAAATCACTAATATTTCATGTGTTTCTAATATTCACTTTAGTAATTTTAGGACACTTTATTTACCCTTATTACATTTATAATATTTTTTTCAAAATTTGGGTTTTCTTAATACAAATTATTAGTTATGTGAAGACAGGGATATCATTTATCTTATTTACATCTCTCTAGCACATAATACAGTGCCTAAAATCCAGTCAGCACTTAATAAATTTATTGAAAATTGAAAATTTTTCCAATTATCTGTATTTCCATTATACCCAGGTCTTTGCTTTTAGCCTAAAAATTTCAAATTTTTATATTTTGTCTTCTCTAAATTATTAAGTTAAAAGCACAAAATGCATGCATCTTTCAAAAAAATTTTGTTCAAAAATTTGACATAATTAATAAGCAAACCAAAGGGATCTGGAGGCATGCAGATAAATGAGGACACATGCAAAGATTTTACCATAAACTGGGGAAAAATGGTTTTATTAGTATAGTTCAAAAAAATGTATTTATGAACCACTCTGGCAACTAAAAAAGAGAAAAAAATATGTATTGAATCATAATCTTATTGTTTACTATTATGAGAACAGCCAAGAACACTAACTTACATATCAGAGATGAGTAACATAAAATACATATTCACATAGGATTAATGTTTCCTTGTGAAATTCTGGAGTAGTAAATTGTTTGTCAGATAATCAGTTAAGACACAAAGTTTAAGAAAACATTTTATGTTACCATAGGACATCACTCCCTTTCAAAATTTCTATGACATTCAAAGCATATATTTTTATTGGAGAATATTGTTTTTAAAAAGGAGTCTAAAAATTTACAGTTTCTCATTGCTGTTCTGCCTTTACAATGAAAAAAATTGAGAGTCTTTTTTTAGGTTATTTATGATATCAAATAATGGAAATCATGAATTGTCCAATTTCTAGTGCAATTTTCTTGAGAAAACAAGTTACAACTGTAAATGGGAATTTGAACTTTTAAAAAAGTAATGGAAGAGAGCCACATTTTTTTTTCTTTTGGCTTCAGAGTCAAACTACTTTTTACTGAACTTTTAGATCCTCCGAAAGAGCTTTTGGCCAACCCACTATGAACTCATAAAAACAAATTTAAACTTATTTATTCAAGCCATCTAGTTACTTTTGCAATTTTAGTAGGTATGCATACTCTCTTACTAAACCTTTGATAAACACAGAGTTTTTAGTCAGAGTAGGTTTGGCCCCAAATTTGCCCCTGAACGTTTTTCTCATCAACAGATCAGTAACTATCATTATTTTCTGGGTACTCTTATTACAAACTTCAATGTCAGAGTAGTATTTCATAGGACATTCTAACCCATAGAAGTCTTTGATTAAGAGCAGAAAGCCTAAACCAGTTTAAGTAAGTCATTTATTAACATCACATATTCTCATATTTTAAGGAGAGACTTTGTTTTTGAAATAAAACATTATATGAAACATGAACCTGATGACTAGAAAGAAAAGTGAAAAGGAAGAAAAATTTCAACAATACCAGCAGACGCATTTTCAGACAGAGATGTGATATGAAGGCTTTCGAAAGTAAAAATGGACCTAAGCTTTGTCACTTTCAGTTGTGTCTCCCTAGCTTTTAGTAGCAGTGACTAATATAAAAATTATTTGTGTGATAGACACATGGCTTTCTCCAGGGAAGAGATGACTTCTTGGAAAGAAATTTACTATGTAACTTTTAGTAGACACTATTAAGCTTTTAGCTGTCATTAATTCTCGCTCATTGTATCTCGCAATGAAAGCTAAAGATTAGTGATTCTTATTGGCAAAAATCATGACCTATTTTGCATTTAAAACATCAAAAATTCAGATCATCAAGTCTATTTGCTTCCTGTGCTCTGTCTTTAGCTGCTCTGAATTTTCTCCTCCCCTCTGAGTTGTCATGGCTTTACAAGCCTTTGCAGGTTCATTTCTAACTTCTCTGTGCCTGAGAGCCACTTCACTTCCACTTGCATTCTGAATTACAGAAGCTTTTATACACATGCTGTGGTTTTTACCTCCATGTGTGTATTATTTCCCACTCACTACTCTTGTCAGGCTTCCCCCAGCCTATCCCTCCTCTTATTTACTGTCACTGACAGCTGGATCTGGGGGCCTCCCCCTTTCTCCTCATGCCAATTTCAGAATCATGTTGAATAATCATTCTAAAAAGATTTCCTGCAATGGATACTCCACAGATAATAATAATTAATAGTAATAATATTATAACAGCTATAAATCTGATTCTGAGGAGCTGAAATATGACTCAGGCACATTAGACTACTAAACTTTCATTTTATAATGTTATGGTTTGCTGTATATAATGTGACATATAATTCAAATTAGATACAGTCACACAAACCTCACAGAAGCTAGAAGTTAGAAAAAAATATGTGCAATGATGATGCAAAATAAACTTAAAAAAATTACTTTTCCTTAGGAAATGTTAGTAATGACTTAATCTGATAAATATAGAAAGATTTAAAACAAAGACAATATTAAATGCAAAGTAATTCAATGTAATATGTGAAATAAGGGAAAGCTTTGAACTTTCACTTGGCTTTTTTCTGCCTTTTCTACAAGTAAGTACCCCTTTTCACAATCAAACACCCACAGTTTTGTCATTGCTTTTTCACAATTAAGTGCCCCTTCCAAACAACAGTGTTGTGTGCTTGTAACTGCTTAGTTCTGCTTGTTCAGCAGTGTGTTGATTCTTGGTGGTAGTAAAATGTGATCACCTTCCCAGAAAATTGCCTGATACCTTTGCTACAGAAAGCTGCATGATGGAATTCCTGACCAACTCTCATTCTTTCTCTCCATCTCTCTCTTTTTCTTGGTTATCACCACATATATCCATCCAACTATCCATCTCAACTCATGGACAACTACTCATATATATTCACATGTGTGCAGCACTATATTTATATATTATTGAACATATGCAGTCATGCACTGCATTACATTTTGGTCAACAATGAACCACATGTACTTATACTCCTTCTACTTCTAAAAAAAATTTACTGTAAAACAGTGCACCACATTATGCCAACTTGTGTTAAATAAGTCTCATGATTGCATCATTTTCTCTCGTGATTGATTTAATCTTGTGATTTTTTGCTCATCATGGCCTCTAAGCATACAAAATCCATAGCTAATTTTGCCTGTAAGAGCCCATCCAGACTGATTTTGTCATAGGCTATAACATCTAATTGTGTATAAGTTATACTGTATGTGTTCATACAACAAAATTACCAAGAGACACATTTCTCAGAATGTATCCCCATTTTTAAGTGATAAATGACTATTTCATTTTGGTTACATACATATCATATTATGTTATATATTGTAATATATATACATATTCCTATGGACTGAATGTTTGTGCCCCCCCGCCAAAGTTCAGGTGTTGAAATTCTAACCCTCAAGGTGATGATATTAAGATGTGTAGCCTGTGGGAGGCAGACCCTCAAATGGGATTAGTGACCTTATATAAAAGTTACAAGAGAGCTTGCTTACCCTTCTTACCAAGTGAGGACACAGTTGAAAACTGCTGTCTGTGAGGAACAGGTCCTTAGTGAATTTACCCCAGCCGTGATTGTGGATTTCCCAGCCTCCAGAACTATAAGAAATAAATGTTGTTTATAAGTCACCCAGTTTATGGTATTTTGTTATAACAGCCTGAAAAGATATATAGAGAGATAGATAAATATACACACATGCAAATAAATGTATAATTTTTTGATAAAATTATGGATTTGTTCTATAAGAAACTATTCAAAATCAAATTCAAAGTCATTTTCTGTCTTGTGAAAATCAATAAATAAATTTACACCCTTACATTAGAGAGAAAATATGTTTTCTTAGGTCCAGTGCCATATTGTAATAGAATATATTAGAGTCTCTAAGTGTTTTGTTTTTAAGGTAATTTATAATGTTATTTTTCTGTGAAACTGAAACTGCTTTCCTCTTTGCTTAATTTTTGAAGAGCACTAAATCACTATCCAAAGCCAACAAGTCTGCATGTAATAAATACCTACTGTATGCTTAGTATTTTGTTAAGCATTATTTCTACTTCTAAAAAGCTTAGAGGTTGCTCGGTAGATATTTACATATAAGAAATAAGAAAAGCAGAGTAAAATGGGAATAAACCAACTTTGATTATTTTATGGTGATTTATAACATTAACTATGTTATTAGTTAGCCTTGTGATTCATTACAAGGTAATTCATATCCCTGAGACTCAATTTCCCCAATTACAACACTGAGAATACTAGTTATTCTAAAATGTATTTTAATACTGGAATTCTAATTCTGAAGAAAGAACAGTACAATGGTGTATAAAACCAACAGCTGGGTCAAGTGGGCACAGATTATGAGACCCATTAAAATTTAAAGAAGAAGTTTGACATAAATTGCTGAGATCAATGCAACAGCAGACATGAAAATGGAAAAAGAATAATTTAGTTAACAGTTGTAATAGTTCCTAAAGCTCAGACGTTGAATATAATAGCCACACGTTGGTTACAGAATTGATTCTCAGTCAAAGAGTCAGCCAAATAGATTTCTTTAACCTCTTGGGTCTAATAAGAAATGAAGAAAAAAAAAAAATAGACTAAAACAGTCACAGACTTCTAGCTTAACTTCTACCAGAGACATATTTGAATAATTCCATATAAGAAAATTATCTAACAAGAGATATTTACATTTTACCCCTATATCCATAAGCTTTTAAGATAGTGGTCACCATATATCAACTTCTTATTCATTAGAGGAATCCCCTTTGACACACACAAATCAGAATACAAAATATGTATATATATTTCTACCAATTGAGAAAAAAAAAACCATGCAGCTCATTTTAAAATAAATTTTGACAAAGTTTCTTTTTCTTAATTGGCATCACTCCCATTTTGACCAACAGTTCTTTTGGCATTCATTTCCGTTGTGGATTCCCTGCATTCATTTTTCAGGTCAAATTCCTCTGAATGTTTTCTAGTTAGCCATTAGCCCTGTTACATGGAATGCCCAAGTTAACCAAAATATTACTCCTCACTATATTATTATTCTAACATGATGTAGAATTATATTCAACTTACACAATATTCCATCCTACCCTGGATTTATAATGATGTTTTCATCACCTAAACTAGTACATTTGTATCAAATGTAGTACTAGGTAAATTTCCATTATCTTGTGTCTCTTTGATTGAACATTTGTACTTAGCAATGCCATTTCACTTTTATTATTATAGAGTATTATTGTTTTCTTTCAGACATTTATTCCACCTATGGATGCTATTTTAATGAAAAAATAAACATTTATTACTGTATCTCTCATAGTTGTTCTGTTACATTTACATCTTCACATTTAACATGTGAATCCTAAGTCAATTAATTTAAATTTGTTAATTTAAAACGCTATGCTATGGCTGCTAATAGGGAAAGGTTAAGGAGAAAGTTAAGATTGACCAATACCATCATAATTATTTATTATCTTAGTCTCAATCCACATTGCAAACCTACCATCTGCTTCACATTTCAAAATGGAAGTTATTTTGTCAAATATTTTGTAGCAACCAAACTAAATTACATCCATAGCATGACCTTGATCCTATAACTCAAGAAAATAAATAATAATTCAAGTGGGTAAAAAAGAAACTGCTAACATTTGATATGACTTCAATTGCCTATGCAAACATTTATTCTAAATATTAAAAATTGTTAAACTTACTTGTTTATAGAGTCTAGAATCATTTTTTTTCAGCTTTTGAAAAATAAATCATCCTGCTACTACTGCTTTGACACTCTCATACTCCCCTCATTGGTAGAAATGAACCCCCAAGTTCATTTGGGGGTTTCTTTCACCTGAACCTCAAAGTTAAATTTCAAAATACCTAGAAAAGCTTGAATTCTGCCATCACTCCCATCAACACTTTCACTGTTAGCTCCTTCCTCCAACTTTAGCTAATATGCCATTTCATATATGAAGTTTGTTTCTTTTTTTAAGCTCTGAAACTTGTTTGAAAGTGATCCGCTTATCTTTGGCCTGTTTCAGTTAAATATTTCTATAAATTTCAATTTCCTTATAGAAATTATATTTTATTTATTGTATTCATATTCTTATATTCTATTGAACATATAAAAAAAGTTCCTATAAACATCTTCTTAGCCAATTCCAATAATTCCAGCAATTATCACTCTGTTTTTATTGTTTTGTTGTTGTTGTTTGGGATCCTGTGGTCCCTTTCTACTGTAGCCTAATAATTTTTTATGATATTTTAGAAATGTGTTAATCAGTAATTGTACTGAGTCAAGGCTGGATTGCAAACCTGTTAATGTTACATCAATCTCCCTTTTATTCCTGATGCTTCAGAACTTTCAACAGAAAAACAGAGAACCTGAAATGTTCATTGCACTGGAACATCTTTTACTTCGCATCTTTGTTTCTCCTTAAGACTACCAAAAGTCTCAGAATTTCTCTGTTTACATTCTTAGCACTTCCAGTTCTCATTGGCTCAATTCTCTGTTGCTTTCAAATATATAGTTTCTGTATTTCATTCAGCTTTTTAAAAATGTGATTTTTAGGTGTGACATAAACTAAGCTATGCTATCCAAATCAGAAGCAGAAATTCCTGGAATAATTCGGTTTTTTTTTTATGTTTTTACATATTCTCTCTCTCTCTCTCTCTGTATATTTCTCATTGGCTCAATTCTCTGTTGCTTTCAAATATATAGTTTCTGTATTTCATTCAGCTTTTTAAAAATGTGATTTTTAGGTGTGACATAAACTAAGCTATGCTATCCAAATCAGAAGCAGAAATTCCTGGAATAATTCGGTTTTTTTTTTATGTTTTTACATATTCTCTCTCTCTCTCTCTCTGTATATATATATATATATATATATATATATATACACATATATGTGTATATATATATGTATATGTCTACATCTCTATACGTCTCTCTCTATATATGTGTCTACATCTACAGCACATACACACACACACCATATATCACTCAGTGGAACACTTACTTTTGGCGTATATGAGTATCTACCTATAATAACATATTATGGGCAGAAAGATAATCTTATTGATTTTTATATTTCAATGATGTTTTACATTCATATGAAACTCAGAAACAAATGAATCAGGGTCATAGGAAGACTTCTTTGCTGGGATTCTAAGACTACCTTCCATAAAATTAACTTGTTTCAGTCAGACTGAAGTTGTGTGATTTCTTCTTTCTATCTTTTACCATGTTCTTTCACTTATTCAGGTTTTCAGAACCTTATATTCTTTTTATTTTACTCATATCTACCAAATATTTCTTCCAACTATAATCTATTAGCCCCTTTCAATAAAACAGAAAAAAAATAAGTATCCTTCATATTATTTCACATTCTGGGTTTTATAAAAGGTAGTAAAGATTGTATTTGCAGGATATAAAATTTATACTCACAAAAAGAAAGAGTATATTACCACATATTTTGCAGATTCTTTCACCATTTTACTTGGTCTAATTTTCCAGGTCTCTAAGAGAAGGAGTAGTTCTTTTAAACTCTTCCTGGTAACTGTCAAATGAAATAACTATTTCTGTTTGGTCTGGAGACCTTGGCAGCTAATTGGCAGTCTATTTATTAACATTAGTGTTTTGAAAGTAGCTTATACCATTTCCGATATCATTTCCAACAGCAACATTTATAAAAGCTTATGGGATTCTTGTCAAGAAAATCTTTCATCAAGATTTTGCTAGACAAATAAAAAATAAAAATAAAATATTCTAATATTCTACTTTTTTCTAACTTTGTTTGTTCATACACAAACACACACACACAAAACAGTGCCATCTAATTTTTTCCCCCAAAATCCACAACTCATGACTTCTTTATTATTTAAAATGCTTGTGTAAGCTCCAGTCATCATATCTGCAATACATCCAGCAGGAAAAAAATCATATTTTTTTAAAGACACCTTAAGGACATTCTCAGTAGGTAGTACACATATAATTATTTCTCATATTTTAGAATTTACACATATATGTTGCTGCGAAATAGATGTTAGTTTGGGCAATCAAGTTTCCAGCTAGATATAAGTGATATTATTTAAATGAAAGAAGGAAGAACACAGAATAAGGTAGGCAAAGGGGGGTCTCTTCCACAATTAGCCATTATGAAGGTCTCATCATTTTCTTACATTATTTATTTCAATGCCTACTTTATTTCTACTGTCACTTGCCATATCTAGGCCTAATATAGCTTTTTTTTTTTTTTTTTTTTTTTTTTTTTTTTTTTTTTTTTTT
>NW_007728639.1:137630-185981 GCF_000696425.1 Galeopterus variegatus | reverse complement strand
CCGCGCCTCGCTCAGCCAGTGAGCGGGAACCGGTCTGTATGTGGGATCCGAACCCTCGGGCGGGAGCGCCGCCGCGCTTCCCAAGCGGCGCACTTATCCAGTGCACCACCGGGCCGGCCCCTAATATAGCTTTTAAAATAGCATTACATTTTACAACTTTTTAAACTGGGCAAATTGATGGTTTTAGTGGTTAAATGCTATGTGCTCCATTTTATGACAGTATTATTTAGTAAATTGATGCATTAGTTCACTTTATTAAGTGGAATCCTGCTACTCTAGGACTGCCTGAGCTCACTTTATATCATATAATTTGACTCAAGTGAATCACCTTTTGCCAAATTCCCTAGTTTTCATGCCATTAAGAAACTGTATGACAAATCAAAATATCCATTTGTCGAATGTAATCAAGATCCGTGTAATCAAGTGTAAAGAAGATGAGTAGGGTTTAGTGACTGTTCATAATACCAGATTGTCAGTTTAACCATAACAAAATATTTTAGCAAGTCATCCTAGAGTATGTAATCTAAAAGTCCCTTCAGCATTACTTTCGACATTACCACTTTCCAAACTGTTTTAATGAAATGACTCTGCTGAGGTCATCACTTACATGGAGAGTAAAGAAGCTATTTAAAAGAAGTATTTGAAAAGATTGTTGAGAATTATGTGGTGTTTGTTAAAATATTCCTTAATTTAAAAAAAAAAATTTACCTTGGTTGAATCATAGTGTAACTAATTGAACAACACACTAAATTTTATTTAATCCATTTTTAGATGCATTTGAATGCTAAGAGAAAAAATAATGTTTATCTTATTCTCAACAAGAAAATTTTAAATACATATTTTTAAATTGTATATGTATTTTATATATACATATACATCCCCAAATTTGTGTATGTATGTATATCTCCCAAGAAATAGCCCTTTGTGATGTTTAGAATCTGACTTAAATATTGCCAAGAAAGGATAACTTTAAGTGCGGAGAAGGCATATTATATTAAATGCATTATTCACAAGAATAAATAAGTGGGTCGTCTTATTGCCACACTGGAAACTGTTAATGTGATAGTAATGATTTTTTACTGTTATGATTAGTGTATAGTGGTGTGACGGCTTAAAAGGCATTCTTAGGGGGGTAAAAACACATGTTACTATACAATGAAATAGAAACAGTCTTGTTGATTCAAATGGATACAGGTGAATCTGTTTTCTTACCACTTAAACTCAAAATCAGTAGAATTAATTGATAGGATGAGATTCCAGTGTTAACAGGAAATAAAACTGGTTAAAATAAAAGTATGTTTTTTAAATACAATGTGTACACTTGATGTGAGTGTAACTCCTAACAGTCATTAAGTTTTCAAATTTTTATTTTCAAACAAGAAGAGCACAAAGTATATAAGAAAAGGTGAGATACTTTTCTTCTATGGTTATACTAATTTGTGAGGAAGTACTGAAAATTTTCAACCCCATTTTTTTTCTTTCTCAGGCATTATGAAAGATCAAATAAAACTTGGGAATGTCATTCTGAATTTATGTATCAAAGAATCTATAGCCCTATTATTCAGTTCTCTGATAGTGTTGCCTCAAGTAGACTTACCAAGAAGTTTGAAGTAACAAATCACTTTATCCGTAGGATTCTGGATGAGTTCTGTATGAAACTCACCCATAAAACTGTCAAAGTCAGTTGCTGTGATTAATGAAAAAAGCATTTGAGCTGGGCATAATATTTTTAACAAAAATTTATTTCTGAATATTTTAATAAATCAATTATTCTATCTTGTTTATTGCTCTTTTTTCATATTATCTATCTACATGCATGCACATGTGTGTTCATCCTCAGAAATGTATATACACATACACATATATGATAATTTAAATATATGTGGCAATCACATTATCAGCAAAAAACAAAAGGTAACAAATGCAAAAGGGGTAATCGAAGGTATTTTTATAGAGTATTTATGAAGGATGGAGAAGATTAAGGGAAATCAACGGAGAATAATGAAGCACTTTGGTGTAGTAAAAGAAAAACAATGCCATTACCATCTCTAAGCCTGAAGAGGTGAGATAAGGCTGTGGTTACCCTAAATAGAAGAGCTCAAGAGCTCTAGCCAGGACAAGATTGCCTGATGTGAACTGTCTCTGATGCGAACTGTCTTTTTCTGAAGATACACAGGGTGTGTGGTGGGGTGGGAGCGTGATATACGTTCTCTCCCTTCAGTTGGTTGATTCCAATGGCTGATCCAAACAGAAGTTTGATGCAGTCTAGATTGATCCATCTTCCAGAGCAGAACAGAATGGAGTAGGTTGGGGAGTGGCTCTGAGAAAGGAACCAGATTGTATCTGCTATATTATTTTCATAATTGCATTAAAGGGCCGACCACATGGCTCACTCGGGAGAGTGCGGCCTTTGGAGCGCAGTGGCGCTCCCGCCACAGGTTTGGATCCTATATAGGGATGGCCGGTGCGCTCACTGGCTGAGCGCGGTGTGGGCAACACCACGCCAAGGGTTGCGATCCCCTTACCAGTCACACAAAAAAAAAAAAGGACAAAAACAAAACAAACAAACAAAAAAACATAATTGCATTAAGGTCATTTCAGGAGAAAGTGAAAAAAAATACAACTAAGACTAGCATAAGCTAAAAAGAAAAAAAAAGGAAGCATCTTACATTCTTGGCAAACTTGTTTGGGGATATTAATTACATTGGGATGAATTACAGAACCATTAGCTGTTATCTCTATTTGTCATTTCTTATGATTTCTACAGACAAAATTTCCTCTTATGGCTAAGAAGATGGACACTGGCTACACCCGTCGGTCAATTTAGGGACTTCAGGAAAAAATATCACTTTTCCTAACCCTACCCATGAATTTAAAGAAAAACTTTGCCTGGCCCTTATTAGGTGATTTACTCAGAGGAATGGGTTGTTATGTTTGGAGAGATATCCATCATTCAAATTACAGTTGACAAAACAACATGCGCAGTTTATATGACTTCATTTACATGAATTTACATCAAAAGAAATATGTAAAGCCTAGGTTGCTTTATCCGCTTAATTCTTCTCTTCTCCACTTCAATCATCCACATTCAGGTGATATTTTGTCACTGGTCGTAATCAGAGTTCATGTTATCTCTGATATAAAAAGTATAAAATTTAACATACAAATCTCTAACTACCAATTCCTAACCTTATGACTTACTTGGTTAAGGTCCTTCAATACAGTACTTTTTCAACCACTGTAAGATCTAAAATACATGAAACGATCCATTAATTTAATTTTCCTCAGTCATCTTCTGGATTCTGTTTTGTCCACCTTGGATTGTCTGATATGATCATTTTACTTCTATTCTTTGTGAACGTACTCAACTGCGTTACCCCTCTCACCCTTCATTGTAATAACCTGGAATCACCTGTACTCTAGATGAACTCAGTTGAACCTGTCATTGCAAGTAAGTTTTTCTGGATAAAATAGTCATTTATTTCTATCAAATCAAAATAAACTTCTATTCATTGACTTTAATAAGAGTATAAAGCACTTTCCAGAAACCCTGTTATTACTTCAGTAGCATGAGCATTCAGTCTCCTTAAAGACTATTTCATACTCCTCTACTCTTTTTAAAACATACTTTCTTGCCCTATCCCCTAAGTCTCCTTCAAATACTCTCTGAAGATCTTTATTTTCATGATTTTTAGATAAATAAAAACCATGAATAACTAAATATGTTTTCATCTTATCTAGAGACCGACCTACACATGTACTTACCTTCTCTCATATTATTTCTGAGGGATTGTTTCTCTTCTGAGCAAAGGCTAATGAGAAGATAAATGTTTTCAATCTCATCCTCTCTTGGGTTCCTAAGGACTATTCTATAATTCTCTACAATATCTCCTGAAGCATCCAGGCTCCAATTCCAGTGAACATTCAGAAAATTTTTTGCATTCAGAAATGTCCCAGCATCTCCCATCTGTAAGCCTTTCTTGAACTCTTCATTCCCTGGTACAAACTACAGTTATTTCATTATTTATACATGTAAGCTCATTTTGGTAGCTAATTTTCCAAATTGAAAAGTGTTACAAGCAGCCTTTATCTATATACCTAGGTGTTAATTATTTTTGGTTTTTTTTCATTGCATATATACGATTTGTACATAATTTCAATAATTTCTATCAACATTTTCCTTAACTTAGAATTTAATATCAAAGTATTTAACATTAAACACTGAATAAAAATTTCCAAACTTTCCTTGCACATAAGCAAAAAACAAAAGAAGGAAACAACTGAACTATCACTAAGTTAGTGATGACACACAATTACATAACTTAAAAATACCAACATCAAATTATTGTTTTACTTAGTAAATAATAATGTAAATGAAGAGGTTAGAGAGAAGACAGATTACTTAATTTATAGTTTTGACTAGAGAATGTCATTTTTGCTGGTTCGATCTTAAAAAATATAAAAATAATACTCTTCAGAGTATATAGGATGTTAACTTTGTGTCTAGAATTCTGAGTTAGTTTGCTTTCACCTACACCAGTACCAGATGGTATTAATTTTAACAGTATTAATGGCCAGACACATGAAAAAATGCTCAGTATCACTAAGTATCCAGGAAATAAAAATCAAAACCACACTGAGATATTGTCTTGCACCAGTTAGACTGCCCAATATCAAAAATATAAAAAATAAAAAATACTGGCAAGGATGCAGGGAAAGGGGAACCCTCCTACACTGTTGATGACACTGTAAATCAGTGCAGTCATTATGTAAAACAGTATGGAGTCTTCTCAGACAACCACAGATAGAACTGCCATATGATCCAGCAATTCTGCTGCTGGGTATATACCCAAAGGAATGGAAATCATCATGTCGAAGAGATACCTGCACTCCCGTGTTTATTGCGGCTCTATTTACAATAGCTAAGAGTTGGAACCAACCTAAATGTCTATCCAGGGACAACTGGATAAAGAAAATGTGGGATATATACACAATGGAATACTATGCTTGAAACTCTGCCATTCGCAGCAACATATGAACTTAGAGAAAATTATGTTAAGTGAAATTAGCCAGGCACAGAAAGAGAAATACCGCATGTCCTCACTCATAAGTGGAGCTGAACAAACAAACAAACAAACATACAAACAACCATTACAATAATTCCTTGAACTTTCAAAAGGAGAGAATGGACCTGAGAATGTCAGAGGTGGGAAAGGGGAGGGGGAGGGAGGTTAGGGAGAAATTAGTAAAGGGCCACAAAAATGTTTACATTGTGTGATGATAAAATAAATAACAGAAGAAGAAGAATTTTAACAGCATTGGGTAAGTATTTATATCTGGTGAAGAAATGTCCCCAAACTGTTTTATGTTCTTCCTGAATATCTTTGCTATATTTAGGACTTTCTGATTCCAATTAAATTTGAGAATCAGTCAGGCATCCCCCAGAATATCCTTTCTTTTTTTTTTTTCTTTTTTGTGACTGGTAAGGGGATTGCAACCCTTGGCTTGGTGTCGCCCGCACCGCGCTCAGCCAGTGAGCGCACCAGCCATCCCTACATAGGATCTGAACCCGTGGCCGGAGCGCCGCTGCGCTCCCAGTGCTGCACTCTCCCAAGTGAGCCACAGGGTCAGCCCCCTAATTTTTTTTTTTTGATTCAAATACTCTGGATTTATAAATTGCATTTTGCAAAATTGACATTTTAAAAATAATCTTTCTATCCTTAGATACAGTAGACTTACCATTTTGTAGATATATGCTTGATGTTTTGCCGTAAGTTTCATGATTTTCAATATAGAGTTTTTCCTAGATTTGTAATAGTTCATTACTTGTTCCTACTGTAAATGACAATTTTTAAAAATTAAATTTTCTGTTTACTGATGTTAAGTAGAAATGAAATTGACTGACATATAGCAATTTTATATCAAAAATCTTGCTACGTATGTTTTTAACAATTTATTTTAAAGTAATTTTAGTCCTACAGAAAAATGGCAAAAATAATACAAATAATTTTTATAAGAGCTTCACTTATCTTTAACATCCATTCATCTAATTGTTCCACATTTGTCCAGGAGTGTGTCATCTTGACCTGGGAATGTCATTATATGGCCACTTTCTTATGTTTTGCTGCAATTTTCCAGGCCCATCTTGAACTTTCCTTGCCTCCAACCTGGAATTAGCCATTTATCCAATAATTCCTGATTCCTTCTAATGGAGAATGACATTTAAAAACTAAGATCTGGATACTTAAAGTATGCTCATTGATACTGAAGTGTCTTAGCTTCTAGGCCCTTAGCAGTCAAAGCCAGACTCCACTATCACATAGATGTTTGTATACAGTCTGTACCTTTCTCTGTCTTTCTTTCTTTGTCTCTGCCCCTCTCTCTCTCTTTATCTCTTTTACATTCTCTTCTTTCCTCTCTCTCTCTCTCTCTCTCTCCATTTTTTTAAAAAAAACTTGAGTTCATAAGTATATCTCTAATTCCAGCTCAATATCTTAGAGTCCATCCTAATATTGCCCTTTTCTGTATTATAGCCCCATTTTCCAACTGTGATAAACCTGTTTCTCATTATCCACAATGTATTCATTTTATCAATTCTGTAATAAAAATGATATTAATTCTGAATTGCCAACCCATAAAATCATATAAAACAAACTTACTAACCAGAATTAGATTTTTTTTTTAGTTCCTTTTGTTTTAGCATGATGATATAGTGTCCAAATATTGTGTTCAAGAATATTTCCCACTAATTAAATGTGGCTATTTTACTGATTTTAATTACAGGTAGATTATTTGTTTTTTGTTTATATTCTATTTTCAATATTTTTACATCCTTGCTGGTATATGTGTGTGTAATATAACATCATGATCATGAAGGTCGAAACTATTGGAAAAGTTTTTAAAGAAGTATCATTCCCACATAGTTTCTATCTCTTCCCATCCTTCCTATGTTCAATTCATTCCTACTTATCCCCATATGTAACCAATCTCCTTGTTTTCCTGTTTATCATCTTTGATTTTCTTTTTTACAAAAGAAATTCGGATACATGTGTTTTCTTACACCTTATTTTTTTCTTACACAAAAGGTAGCACTATTGGTATGCTTTTACGCTTCCTTTTTTAAAAAATTTTTTTCTTAAACTTAACAGGGCCGTCCCGGTGGCGCACTGCTACAGTGCGCCGCTTGGGAGCGTGGTGGCACTCCCGCCGAGGGTTTGGATCCCACATACAGACCGGTTCCCGTTCACTGGCTGAGCAAGGTGCGGGCGCAACACCGAGGGTTGCGATCCTGTTGCCGGTCCCGGTCCGGTACTGGCGCAACACTGAGGGTTGCGATCCGTTGCCGGACACACACACACAAAAAAAACTTAACAATATGTTTTGGAAATCACTTCAGTTCATATAACTCTATAAATCTTATTTATTTTTTGTTTATTTCTTTGTTTAAGGCTGCATAATATGTTAAAGTTTTTTTTAAATTTTTATTAATTTTACCTTAAGTTCTATTTATTGAGTAAACAATTATATCTTCTGCTAATAATGAAACATTTTGACCCTTCCTATCAAATCTATATTTTATCTTTTTCTTGCCATAGAGTACCATTTATACCCTATAGTAAACAGTGCATAGAAGGAGTTAATTAGGGTACATTTGTCATATTTTTAAGGAATGATGGTCTTTTCATGAACAGTAAATTTGAGACACAGTGTTTGTGACATAGAAGGAAGTGTGCCTAGATGTCTACAGCAGGTCACAGTGGCAGAAGAAAGAAAATTCTAAGCTCTGATACCTGGTGGTCCCCTGTTATTCTTTACCTTACTCCATCGTGGCTTTCACCTCCAGTTTTACCACAACTGCTCTTGCTGAGATAGCTGTGAGCATGTTTTCTTCACACTGCTCTACCTCTAAGGATCACATAGGCTTACATGGCACCACACTCTCCTCATTTTATTCCTATCTATTTGGCTGCACCTTTTGTCTATTTTGCAGTTCCTTCTCTTTGGCCTGACCTCTAAATGTGGAAGCTCCTCCTGGGTTACTTACAGGCCCTCTCCTAGTCTTTACTCTCCATCTGCCTAAAGGTCTCATCAACCTTGATGGCTTCAAACATATTTGACTTGTGTATACCACCCAAATGCACAAATCAAGCCCAGTCCTCATCTCCGACTTCTAAATTTTTATATCCAACTTCCTACATTATAATTAAAATTAGAAATCTCACTGACAGCTTTAAACTTATTATTTTTAAATCTAACCAATTATATTTATTATAAATCTAACTAATTAACTAATATAAACCTATTTCCATCCCATCCCTACCTTCCATACTTGAATTTCCTCCAATCTTTCTTATTAATAAATGATAAATGTTTCTGTCTTGTTAGCCATATATCTGGCTGTACTTTTCCATTACCCCATATCCAATATCTGTTAATTTTAATTCAACCTTAATTAAATATGTCAACCTTTTATCCTTTCCAGCTTTCTCATCCAAGCTGCCATTATGTCTTGCCAAGTCCATAAGTCCTTTGGACTTCTCCCATGAGTTCATTCTTATCACCCTTCAAATAGTCTCTTTATAGATGATCTTAAAAAAAAAAAAAAAATCATACCATGGCTCTTCTCAAAACTGTTCAATTGTTGTGCATTAATCTCCCTCAAAAAAAAAAAAAAAAATATTTAGGAAAGAAATTAGGAACCTTAGGACCCTGTGAGTGTTTCTTACCATCCTTATTTTATACACTAAGTTCTTTCTCATTAAACCTTGGCTATTTTCACAATATCTCTACCTTCTTCCCTCAATGTCTTCAAAAATAATGATTTGTTCTTTTTCATCCTGGACTATTTTTTTTCCTAACCATTACCCATTTACTGAATCCCTGTTCATGCATTGGTTCTCACCTAAACTATCACACCCTCAGAGAGCTTTTTTTTCTTTTTCAAATAAATTAATTTTATTTGATCTTCTTATTACTTTTCATGCAGCACAAATACTTGAAAGACACTGAGCCTATTACATATGCTAAGATGAGTTTGGGAGTGTCTGTATGTATGAATGTTTATTCTTACACATTTATTTAGGCAAATGTTTTTATTCCATTTTAATAAATATGTGGCACAATTATATTTAAGCATCAATTTTGTTAGGAATATTTGTTGATTTACTTAGAATTTTATAAATTATCATTAGTTCATAGAAATAATAAGTAACATTCTTTCTCTTAAATGACATCTTTAAAATCTGTGGTTTGGAAGACAGACATTATTGACAGATATAAGCAATTTCCCATACAATGGCAACCACTCTTAAGAGCTCCCTTGAGATTCTCATGCCTGAAATGCTCTACAGAGCAAAAGAGTAGCAGCATCAGCCTCTGCACAAAGAATATCTTTTCTTTCTGACTTAAATTGTTACATTCCTCTTTGTCATCATTGAAGCAAGACCTTTTAGTAAATGTGTGAGTTGGCTCACATGCACAAGATAACCATGTTTGTAATTAGACTTCTTTTTTACCTTGATATAATTGTAGATGCATAAGCTGTTACAACATAATGCAGAGACTATATCCGCATCATGCAAAACTATAATACAATATTGTAGCCAGGATACTGTTGGTGATACAGTCAAAATGCAGCATAGTTCCCATCATCACAAGAACTTTCGTATTTCCTCTTATTTACATTCCCTCTCTCACCAACTTTTCAATATTTTCAGGCACAAAATACTGAAATATGGTCTGGCAAAGATGAATGTTTCTATGAGGTCATTTGTATCAATATTCTTGTAAAATGCTTTTCACTTATGATATGTTGTGGGTTTCAATATATTTTGTGAAAGAATACTATTAACTAAGCATTTTCTCTGTCACTGGTATTTTATATTCATGATCTCCGTCAATCCTTATAATGATTTAAGAAGATAAATTGCTATTTATTTCCCTTTTATAGAGGGGAAAGCTGAGACTCAGGATTAACCTTTCAAGACCCTCTAGTTGGAATCAGTGGCAGGTCTGTACAACTCCAGACTCCACACTTCCCATATAAAAGAAATAACCACTTTATACAGCATCTCAGAAAAAAAATAAATAATCAGGGAAATTTATTTGCAATTTTAAAGTTTTAAAAAATGTATTTGTGGTTTTCCTTAAGGGTATATCTATATTATAAGGAAGAAGAGACAATTTTATTGTATTTTTTAATAAAAAGTGTAAACTACACCTTTGTTATCTCTCAGATTCAAATCATAGGATCATCTTTAAAATTAGATGTGCCTAGGTTGTGCTGTTGGAGGATCAGAAGCAGAAGACCATAAAGAACCTTGGATACCAAACACTACTCTTTGTAACTAAAGTTTTACTGCTTGAGGAACACTTTATTAGTATATATCTATTTCTAGTATGATCACTCAAACAATTATGTTCTTTCATTTTTAGAACTCTACATGGAATCACAATAAGTATTTAGAAATGGCTATAGGCAATACAGGTAGACAAGATCAATTAAACCACTTCTTTAAGGGACAATGTGGCATAGAGGAACTCTCATAGGTTTCACATGACAGAGTTAACCACTCACCCTGCTGCTTCCTAGCAGTGGGAAAATAACGTATTCTCCCCAATTATCAGTCACTTCATCTGTAAAATAATAACAATATGTAGGTAAACATTCAATACATAATTTTCAAAATAATAAATCAGTATTTAAGAACACCTAGGATGGAGACTGGCATCCAGTAGGTAGCCAGTAAAGGATAATATTAAAATATAAAAGATAATATTGAACTAAACTTTCCATTTTTCAAAAATTTCAGACAACTATTTTTTACTGAAGAAAAAATACTAGATGTTGCCTGACCTGACTTTGCTGATTCAAGAAACTTTCTTGTCAAACCAGTTTTATTTCTTATGACTACATTTACGTTCCAAGACACTTAGGATTTAAAAATGCTTTTCAATATTGGAAGTCAGTCCATCTTTTTTAAGACTCTTTTCTAGCCAAGTGTTGTTGGCTTAGTTGGGGAAAATCATTCCAACTACGAATAATGGATTTCCTTTTTTATTTTTAAGGCATAATCTGAATTCTGATGCTTTCTACATATTTCCTCTATAAATTAATCCTTGCTTTTACAAATGCAAATTGAATCCACAAGAAGAAAAACCTTCCAAAATGTTTAAGGAAGTTTTATAGAATTTTATAAGTGCTTTAAGATTAATGGAAGATGTATGTGCCAAGGTGAAATCTCTTCAAATGCCATATTGTACTGAAGGGTGTTTAAAAGGGGGAAGATCATATTTTATATTCAAGTAGTAAAATGTGAAGGTTTTTTTCTGGCATATTTACTGGGATTTCCAACTCTCTTGGCATACAATGTTCTACAGAAAAAAAAATACGCAGAAGGAGAGAAATCTTGAGATAAATTAAAATCAAGTGTTCACTGGGTCCCACTGATAACTAAATTTAGCTTTTATAAGAATGAAATATAGAATGCTCTTAGCTAACAGTTAGATTTTAATCAATTCAAATTTAGGTTATAACAAAGTCTGTAACATGTTCAGTAGCCAGAGTATTTTTCCTAGATTCCTTTGAGTAGCTTCGGATGTTGCCATTTCAGCAGCCACATTGGAAAAATGAGCAGTACACAGAAAATGTCCATTTAGAAAAAGAATTCGTTAATTTTAACTGTGAGGAGGAAAAAAAAAGTGAGTTACTGCCTGGCTTATCACTGTTTTAAAATGCAAATAAAAACAAATTAAAAACAACTAACTTTCAACCCCAAACAATGTGGAACAACTCTAAAAATAAACAAAAGTAAGTTTCCAGAACCAATGTACTTTTATCTGCATCAATAATACTTATTACTCTAGTGATATTAATTCATTCAAATAAAAAGAGAGAAATGCACAAACTTATGTAAAAATTGTTCATTTTAATTTAATGGTTTAGTCCTCATGAGTTAATTTCGTAAATTTTCAGTAAATAGAACCTGTCACCACACAATATGCTTCAGTGAAGGTTTCCCCAGAAGAAAAAAAAAATAGTGGAGAAAATTTGCTCTCTTTCACTTTAGTGACTTTCCCATAGCTGATGCCCCAAAGGCTTTGTTGTGCATTTGTCCAGTGTAGGGTTGCCGGATTTAGCAATTAGAAGTAGAGGATGCCAAGTTAAATTTGAATTTAAGGTAAGCAATGAGATATATTTAGCATAGTTAATATTTAGCATATTTAGTGCCATGAAATATTTGCAACATACTTACACTAAAAAGAAAAAAATAGAAAAAGAGTTATCTGAAATTCAAAGTGATTTTTTTTTTTTTTTTGGTATTTTGTCTGGCAACACCAGTCTAATCATATTAAATTCTCAGTCTGTTAAGATCTTTTCTAGTTTTCAGAGGAAACTGTTTTGTTAATTTTACTGATTTTCCAAGATAAAGGGATAAAGCATATCTCTAACAAGCAGGAAAACAAAACACTGGAGTACATTATAATGGCAACAAATATAAGTCATTAGGCCTATGCTTTGGTTCTTGCTCTATAGTTCCTCTATTATTATTAACCTATCAATTATAAGACATTATTCCACACCAAATTACGATATTTATCATTTAAACTTTATGTTTTCCTTAGAATAATTCTTTTTTTTATTGGTTATGAATATTTTAAGTTCATAAAAGACCAAACTGTGGCGTAGTGAATCTTTTACTTGTCAGCTTCTTTCTTTTTTCATCAAAAAATTATTCATTCATTTATATACAAATTTTTATTAAGTACCTACTTTGTGCTAAGTGTTTTGTTTTTTATGTATATTGCTAAAGAGCTGAATCTATAGAAGATGTTGTTGTTATTCCTGGAGCACGTTGTCTGAGAATTAAGCTGGAAACTCACTATAAATTGCCAGGACAAAGAGTTAGTCCTAAGTCCCTCTTCCCTCAGTAGGAAGGAATAAAACCAAGTTCTGCTTTTTTGAGGTCCATGGCTTTCTCCCAGACACAGCGAGACTGTAACTTCCCATGCACCCAAGAACCCCAGCTTCCCCCATATCCCCAGGTGCTGTGCACTAGCTTTTCCACATAACTAGTGAAGTGCTGACATCCCATTTCCAGACTACCTTGCTCCAAACACCCTTCATAAATATTTCTGCTGTTTTCTCCTGTTGCCTCATTAGAGGAAGATGCATACAGGGAATGGTTCCCTCTATAACCAGACTCTCTCATACCAAGCAGAGGCCCATACCTGAAACATACTTCCGCAGAATGTTGAGTGTATTAGCCTGTGTTCTCCAGAATTATTTATTTGCCATATGTATTAGGGCAATTTCCATATTCATTATGCCAATCGACTCATATAATTATGGAAGCCAAAAAGTCTCACAATTTACCTGCTGTAAGCTGGGACCGAGAAAGCCTATGGTGAAATTTCCTTTGAGTCTGAAGGCCTGAGATGGTGGGTGAGATGGGGCAATGGTGCAATTCCTCGTTCCTGTGGAGAACCAGTGTCCGAGGGCAGGAGAACATGGATATCCCAGCACAAACAGAAAGAGAACAAATTGGCCCTTTCTTTACTTTTTTGGTCAGATTGGGCCCTCAAAAGACTGACTGATGCCCACCCACATTGGTGAGGGCAGATCTTCCTTACTCAGTCTACTGATGCAAATAATGCCCTCTTCAGGACACAGTCTCACAGACATACTCAGAAATAATGTTTTACCAGCTATCTGGGTATCCCTTAATCCAGTCAAGTTGACACATAAAATTAAACATCACAGGGAGCATGGCTTCTATACTGAAGATCTTCCTTTTTTCCTTTCTCCAGTATAACTCATTTCTTAACCCATTCTGATTTTGTGACATCTATTTAACAAAATATGTGCCAGGTCAGTCCTGAAACCACCTACCTGGCATAAAAGTCTTTGGACAGCATATTCTTATTTCACTTGCCTAAACATTCAATATATAATTAAGGTTCTTTTATATTGTAAATATATTACTTAAATCAATTGGCTTAGCTTTTTATTTGATTTTTTAATATTAATTTGTATAGAGGGTCATAAAATCAGTATCCCCCTGGAAAAAACAGAAAAAAATGATGTAAAACAAATATTATAGCAATATATTTTTAACTTGGTTGAACTTAAAAACTTACAGATACAAAAAGTTTAGTGAATCAAAATTGAATATATTTTATTATTCCAAATACTAGTTTTTTTAACTTTGTGTTGAAGAATAGTGCACATCTAAAAGTGCACAAATCATAAGTATACAGCTCAATAAAATATATACCTATTATTTTATTAATAGCTTGCTGAAGTTGTTTTTAAATAAATGAATGTTAAATTTTATCAAAAGTTTTACGTTGAAAAACATGAACTTTTTTTTTAATTCTCTTAATGTAGTGAGTGAAATTGATGGATGTTTGAATGTTAAACTATCATCATATTTGTTTTCAGTGGATTTTGTTTCTTTATGTCACAAAGAGTATTATAACATTTGTGTTTTTTTTTTCATTAAATATTTGGTAGGCTAAACTGTTGAAGAAATTTGATCTTGGAATTTTCTTTGTGGAAAAACATTGTTGAGTTTTAACATTTCTTTATGTATTCTGGGTACACATACCTTATAAGATATTTAATTTGCAAATAGTTTTTCCCATATAGTAGGTTGTGTTTTCACTTTCTCAATGGTATACTTCGAAGCACAAAAGTTGTCAGTTGAGAAGGTAGATTAGAAGTAATACCTATGAGAAAAATAATGAAATATGAAACAGTTTCTATTAAAGGAGACCACGAAGGTTGAAAGTGGTTCTTTATAAAGACAGAGAGAGAGGAATAGAGAAAGAGAGAGAGAGATAACAACTACTACCAAGAAATAAAAGAAAGTATTCCTGCATATCCTACAAATAATAAAAAGACAATAAGATATTACAAATACCTTGAAATTTAAGAAATTTTGGTGAATGACACAAATTTCTTTTAAAGAGGAATATAGGTTAATGCACGTACCCCTTTGCAGAGCAATTAAAGTTCCCGACTTTCCCTTTTAGCACTACCTTGCAAAAACTCTCTTTTTCAGGAAGGAAGATCAACTCAACTTCTAGCAATTGCCCATTGCAATTTCAAATTATTGCTGCACATCTGAATGTTTGTGTCCCACCATTATTCCTATGTGGAGACCTAATCAGCCATGTGTTGTATTAGGAGTTAGGGTCTTTGGGAGATGATTAGATCATCGTGAGGAGCTCTCATGATGGGATTAGTTCCCTTACAAATGAAGCCCCAGAGAGTAGCCACTTGGACCCCTTCCACCATACAAGGACGCAGATTGAAGGAGTAATCTACGAGCAGGAAAAGGGCCCTCACCATACACTGAATCCGCCAGCTTTCTGATTTTGGACTTCCCAGATTGCATATATTTGTGAGAAAGAAATTTCTACTGTTTATAAGTTACCCATTTTGAGGTATTGTTTTACAGCAGCTCAGATGGACTAAGACATTTGCTAATTTTATTTTCCTTATCTTCACATGTTCCAATTCTATTCATGCTTTTTTTATCTACCACTATTTAAATTCTCCCTAGTTTACAATTGAAATACTAATTTTTCCATCATCTAAAATTATGTTGATCTAAAGTCAAAATGCAGCTTGGTTACTTTTTAGTGGTGTTTTTTTGTTTGTTTTATTTTGTTTTTTCAAGTTTCAATATATTACCTCTCCATTGGTATTAAGATATATTGGAAAATACAGAATATTATCTTAAATTGTTTTCACTGTTTAATATTTCACACACATCTACATATGAGTTATTCATTAAAATAAATATAAAAAAATATTTGGGTAAATTAAGTCTCTGGAAAGTGAAACTTTCTGGTCAGAATTATGATCCCATCCACTTATCAGCATGTAGAATCTCATTATTTAGATATTCTAATTGGTCTTGAGGTTTTCCCAGTTTCCCAAATCTATTTTTTTCTTTCAAATCCCTTTCGTTTAATATAAAAGTCTCTCACATTCTCTCCTACTCCAACTTCCTGACAAACTGCTCTCACAGATTCAAACATACATTGTTGAAAATAAATCCCAAACAAGTATGAAAAGTATATATTTCAATTTTATATATGATTAAGTATATCATACTATTACCAATTATTTTCCAGTAACATATCTCAGAGCACTTTGTAATAATGCTTAACAAGATATGATTCTCTGTTGAAAGTCACTGAACTTAAGGAATCAAACTAATTTCTCTTCAAACTCTGAAGTACATGCTATGTTCTAGGATTTTTCTGTTCAAAATATGAAGTTTATCTATAAAAGTAAAAAAATGAGTTTTTATAAGGAAATTATTTTTCTTTTTAGTGACTATAAATAAAAGTTATGAATAGAGATCTTGATCTTACATTGTTTAATAGAAAATGGGAAAAAATTAACACTACAAGAGTAAATTAGGTATTTTCAAAACTATAAATCTTCTAAAGATTAAAAACATGAGTTAAATTTATTTCAAGTTAGATTTTCTGAAAATTATTTGATATCAATAACATAACTGATGGAATGTAAGAAGAGTCTTATGCTGAGTTAAGACTTTCAGCTGTATATCATTATTATATCACCAATATAAAATCTATTTCTATTCACAGCTAAAAATAAACAACATTGTAATAAGGGGGAAAAAAAGTTAATATGGAAATGAAAAGCCATGTACTTTCTAGAAGAGATATAAATCTCACCTGTATTTATATTCCATTTAATAAGAAACTTATTTTTCCAGTTTAAAAATGGATCAGTTAATTTATTCTATGCATTTATTAGAAACAATATAGCATATTTTAAGTTCTTCAACATATACTTGGTGCCTCCAAGGAGTGGTCATTTGGTAGAAAAGAAAATCATAACACCTTTAAGTTATTTTTTTATATTCTTTATGCACATTTTACAGTTGAAGACAGTTATTCAGAGAACTCCATAATTTTCCAGGCACATTCAGCTACCAATTGTCTGAACCAACATCACTGCTATGTATCAATGTATCTGACTGTAAATCCAATGCTTCTCATTTACTTTTCTGTCATGAAATAATGTGATGAGCACTTAAGAAAATCTAGCTCAGTAGTTTATTTTAAAATTTCATAAGGGGCGATGAGCTTCAGAGTCAAGCTGACCAAGGAAACTCGATAATACCAATTTGTCAGTGCTATTAGTATAAAAGAATATGTCATAAAATAAGTATCCGAGAGAAATTCTGACTTTATGTTTCCATAAATGCATTGTGGCCGTAGTTTTTTTGTTTGTTTGCTTTTGTTTTTTCCAAATGTAGTTTAAAGAGCACGATAAAGATTCTTTACATTTTAAAAATCTTGGCAAATGATTGTTCTTTAAAGCTTCTTAATGTAATAATGTATCTGAGAATACTGATTTATCTAATTATCTATTTGACAGGCATCCATTGATTTCCAATGTTTCTCATGCTACAGAAATTAACTGTACATTATCTGACTTCACTCATAATGTATCTGTATAAAAATATTAGACTAGCTATTACATGAGGAATCACATTAAATTGTGTTTCTTCTAACTGGATAGCTGTTTCTGAAGTAATAATTCACACCATTAGCAATAATATCTTATTTCTTCCTGAAAACAATATTTACATATTTTCTACCAAGATATAAAACGAAAACATTAAGTATTCAAATAACATTCTAAAATGTCAAATTATCATGTTTACAAACTTTAATCTGAGAAAAAATATTATTTTACAGGTTAATTTCCTTCACTTAATGCAAAGACTGAGCTCTAGATTCAACTGAATATGTGCGACCAAGAAGTGAGCAATTATATTTGAGGATGCAGAGATAGAAGTTTTAGCATCCACAAAAAAACATGGGTAAACACCAGAAAATTTCACATCATTTCTGCATTTTAGAACTTCTAATCACAATGCCAGTAAAAAAGAAAAAAAAACTTTAAAATCTTATATAAATCTTACTTTTCATTTTGTAGGAATTATCAACATATTTTACTTAATTAAAAAGACTTAACAATAGAAAATTCATCAAAATGGATATGCAATTTTTTAAAAAGCATATTAAGAAATATAATCTCAAAGAGTGAGCAGGGAATCTTCAAACCGAGTGGAACCACTAATAGTCAATGTGACAGTATCATGAGTTGGAAATTGTTTTTGGGTAAGATTATGGATGACACTTCCCTTCTTTTGGGATTACAGAACTGTTTTAAACCAGTAAATCCTGTTTCCTTCATCTGTCCTTTCTCCTAATGAAAAGGGAAGTTTTGACTCTTTTATACCATTGAATGTTGGGTGTACAACTTTAGAGGAAAGAGCAGGAAACTTAATTTTAGTCTATAGATCTGTGTACCAAAGGAAGCCTCAAGACCTGACAGAGAAAGTTTCACATCACCCAGAGATCCTAGACTATGAGCAGGATGTAGTGATTGGATGCGGCTTTCTTTGTCTCCTGATGGGAGGGTAAGTGTGTTGTATATTTGGGAGGAAAAATAAAGTTATATTAGGTAAGGAGAAAATAAGTCAAGGCCATCCTAGGAATAGGCAACATGTTATTTTTCAAGGAGTAAGAAGAGACAATGAAACACCAACAGCAGGAGAAAATATCAGGATTCTGTATTATAATCAGAATAAAAATAAATAAATAAACTGCAAAGGAAATCTTGTGCAGTCAATTGCTTAGGACAAGCATAAAGCCAAGAGAAAAAATACAGTACAAAACACCTGACAAACTATTGATTCAGACAAAGAATAGTTTACCAATGCCTTGGAGAGGTATTTTAAGTGAGTGAAATGCTCAAAACATTTTGTAATCAAATATATGTGGAAGTTAACTGTCAAACAATGGAAGATAAATGGTTTGGTATGGTATGAGAAACAAAGGCTTGATATTATGAATTCAAAGAACGAAGACTTCTTTATAGTTTTAAACATCAAAGAGAACTCAAGTTTAAAAAAAGAGAATCATGTGGACCCATGAATACATGAACAAAATGTAGGGTATTATAAATATAAAGCACTTTTAGAAAACAATGATTAGGTTTTTCTCAATAGCTATCAAGGTTTAATGTAGTGATTCAGCAAAGGTCTTTCTTTTGACTTGTCTTTAGCATACAAAGAGTTTAGGATGGGATTATTTGGTTCTCAGAATCAAATAGACTGGATATAGACTGTGTGAGTCTTAATAGAGTTGGCACTGGATATCTGGCTCTAATCAGGGCATCCTGTTTCCAAAGGAGTAGAATAGGGCTTGGTCAGCGTTTCAGTGTCAGCAATTTAGTAGTCTGACAGGCTAAGCTACAGAAGGAACAGTTGAAGAAAATGCATGCTTTGATGAAGTCTTTGCATAAAGACCTTTTATTCTGGGTAATCTAGGAGCTAACAACTTTCAGGTTTTATAAGGCCTGTGTGCATTTTGTGACTGGGAGAGTAAAGACTAGTCATTTGGCCTCAAGCATTTAATGCCAGCTTTTAACTGGAGAACAGTATATGCTGCTCTGGGTGAGCACTCAGGATGTAACCTAAAAATTGGCTGGTAAATAAAATTTAGTATATAAGTAGGTCACTAAAAGGCATTGCGAGAAATTTCAGGCCAGCCTTCTTAAGTTTATAATGTTTTGCATATCAAGCTACCTCTCCTACCCAAAGATGGAAATAATATACTCATTTTCTGTTTTCCCAGAGGCAATGGAAATACTGTGGGATTTAGCATAAGACAAATCTGGTTTTCATTCAAGTTTTCTCCATTTAGCCACTCTGTGATAGTCATTTACTATTCATTTCAATAATACATTCCTACTAGAAAAAAAATATTAATTGTTTACTGCATGAAATGGCTGAAAACACCAAGATTTAGTGCTCTCTTCTAGCATCAGTTATTATGTGACCACTCTGAGCTCAGAAATGTTCAAGACTGGTGACAACACCATATATTTACAAGAGAGCCTTTCCTTATGCAGCTTACATTCTCTGTTCATTAAGGAATTAGTGGCATATGAAGAAAAAGAGACCAATAAAAAGAAATACAAAATAAAAGAGTCATAAAAGACATATTACATATATCCAAAAAATAAGATATCTGACTACAAGACAATTCTGTTTTCCAAATAAGAAAAGGCAACAAGAATATTTTTGTCTACTCTAAGTAAAAAGCAGATAAATGCATATTTCTAATACACAATTAATAGATTACATGAAACCACTTAAAATAGCACTTAATAAAATAAGATGTTAATATAAATTTATGGCTTTTTTCCCTACTCATATTTTACAAAGCAATTTTCTTTAATCTTTTATGTGCACCCTAGACATCACTGTCTAGGCATCATGGCAGCTGCTTTTTGAGTCATCTAATGCAGTTTTCTAAAATACATCATCTTCACTTCTGTCTGTTTTCTGAAATACAGCATTTTAAAAATTCTGTATGATGCTGTCAATGGAAATTTTGTCTCAAGCCATCACATTCAAAGTACGGTTTTCTCTCACTTGATTTTTTTTTCAACCTATGACTTTTCAAAGTGATTTTTAAATGGTTCATTTTTGTTAGTAGTTGTGATATCCTAAATTTATGAATAACTACTAATGCAGTGATTTTTTCTAATGAGCCCTATGAGGTGACTTATATTTCTGACTTTGGATGCTTTTATGTTTCAGAGATATGTTTCATATGTTTCTTTTTCAAAAAAATTTTTTTTTCAAAAATAGTTATTAAATCAATAGGAAACTGGAAATGAGTCCTTTAACATAAGAAATTCAACATAAGATGATTCTTTTTTCCTGAGGCATATTTTGGAGAAAAATTCTTATTGTATTATTTGGACCTATATGGTACACGGTGATCAACCATCTCAGGACTGACTACATCAGTCTGACGTGCTTTACAGAGGAGACCATTCTTCACTGGGAACTTGAATAACAAATATGGGAAATCCACACTAAGGAAAAGTGTGTGATTGTGCACAATTAGATCACTAAATTACGAATGGGTTTGTAAGAGGGAGCACCGGGTTTCAAGGAGAAGAACTGCAGGAGAGAAGCAAAGTGGAACAGGAAACACTTCAAAGAGGGCTTAGTGTATCATGCAAAGTGGCTCTCGCTTCATTGTCACACAACAAAGAATCCCTGAAGGATTTATACAGAAACGTAACATGATGCCTGGGAAGAAGAGGGGAGATACTTAAAACTGGAGGCAGAGAATTAACTAGGAATAGTCCAGGTGAAAGATTTTAAAGGACTGAAATCAGCGTTTGACAGTAGGCATGGGGAAGGGGAAAAAAGACTATGGATATTTGGAGGGTATTCTATGGTTATTTAGTAATATAATGCATATCTGGAATAAGGGATATTGAGGTAAAGCTCTAAGAAATATCTTAGCCTCAACTGACTTTTTATTTCTCCGTCACAATAAAATAGTAATGTTAATGTTGACTTCACAAAATTTAGAGAAAATCAAATAAGGCTGAGGCTGTGTGCGTTAAAAAATCTTGCAGAATGCCTGGCAATAGTAGTTATCTGACAAATGTTAACTTCCTAAAATAATTTACTTTTATGAAGGCTCTTATTACATTCTACTTTGTGTCATTGTCATTTGATGAAATACCATTTCTCTCCACAATGTATATGCATGTTTAGAGACTCACAACTAAGTGCTCTGCAGGATAAATATGCTAAATAAGTGTATTGAATGAATAAGTGTATTATGGATTGTCATTTCAATGGCACATATTGAAGCAAGGGAAATTTATGTACAGAAAATTGTAACTGAGGGAGTCCCAAAATATTTTTCCAATTCACTTTAATCAAACTTAGGGTTGGAGATGAGGTGTTATTGAGAATGTGCATCTGGACACAGTTCATCATGTGTTACATCTATATGGAGAATAAAAATTGTGTTAGATGTTTTTCTAAAATAGAAAAAAATGCTTTTGTCAAAAATATTTAAATACCATATTAAATTATTTGAGATAGGAGGTGCTCAGTTTCCCTGCATTCAGGTTACAGGACTCACCTCTGGGTTACAAGCCATTCCCCAAGATTTCAGTCCCCTCCATAAGGCCCCCCTCTAGAGGAAAGTTACTGTTGCTAGTTAGACCTATTTTAGGCACCAATAGGATGAAATCAGAACTCCAGTGTCTGGATTATACATATCCAGTGGCTGGGCATGCTCAGTAGAAAAGGGTAGCTGAATGACCTTCCACTCGGGGTGCTAACGAACACAGAATGTTCTTGAATGTGTTTGGTGCATGTGATAGGATTTGACCAATGAACATGCTCCAAGAAGAGACCAAATGAGCATGTGCAATACTATGTTACATAACTGGGAACCGCCCCCTTAATTGAGTATTCATTAGAAAGAGAAACTATAAAAGCCAAATCCCAGCAGAAGGTGGAGCTGTTGCTGACCTAAAGCCAGCCCACGCTCTGCCTGTGGAATGGGTATTTCTTTCTTTTTGTATCATACTTACTTTCAGCAAGCAGCTGCTCGCTCTCTTGAGCAAGCCTGAACTCTGTAGTGAATTTTAAGTGTGTATTTCTTACTTTTGTATTAAACTTGGTGTGGGCTCAGTCTCTGGAGCTAGACTGCACTCTCTCTGTGAAATCTGTATCTCTTATTCATTATGTTAAACCTGTTTTCATTTTCTACTGTGATTCTTCTCTTAAATCCTTTCCTGTGGCAGAGTCAAGAACCTGTTAAGAGGACGGGACAGGTTGAAGCTATTGGGCCCCCCAGACCTTTCCTCCAGCATCATATTGTCTGAGTAGCTGCACTCTCTCTGTGAAATCTGTATCTCTTATTCATTATGTTAAACCTGTTTTCATTTTCTACTGTGGTTCTTCTCTTAAATCCTTTCCTGTGGCAGAGTCAAGAACCTGTTAAGAGGAAGGGACAGGTTGAAGCTATTGGGCCCCCCAGACCTTTCCTCCAGCATCATATTGTCTGAGTAGTAGTTTCATACTAGAAACCTGTACTTTTGTAATGTATAGTTCAAAACACAGGTGCACATAGTCATAGTTATAAAGAAATACACTAATTTTTTTGTTATCAGAAAATATTACTTTTATTGTTGCTTTCTTATGTTGTTACTACAAATCTGAGAGTTGCATTTTATAGTATTCTATTTGTAAAATGTTTCAATTACCAGAGTATCCCCACTTTACACTCTTGAAAGATAACAGTTTACATTCATTATTCTACTGAGTGTCTTCCCTTATATTTCTAGATATTAATACATTTATTTCTTCTCCAATAAACATCTATTGAGAATTTATTCTACGCCACTTGTGTTTTTGTAATGTACTGTATGCAATAAATTCTATCCTAGTCTATTTGTGTTGACATTAAAAATTATCATGGACTGGGTAACTTAAACAACAGACATTCATTTCTCATAGTCCTGGAGTCTGAGAAGTCCAAGATCAAAGCTGTGCAAATCCCTGTGTCTGGTAAGAGCACTCTTCCTGACTTGCAGATGTCCATCTTCTTATTGTATCCTCACATGGTCAAGAGCAGAGAGCAAGCGGAAGCCCTACTTCTCCTTTTATAAAGGCACTGATCCCATTCATGGAGACTCTACCCTCATGACCTAATTATGTTCCAAAGACCCCACTTTTCAATGCCACCACATTAGGGGATAGGTTTTCAACATACAAATTTTGGGGGAATACAAATATTCAATCCATGAGATTTTCTAAACACTACCCCATGTAACTTCACAACATTCTTATGGAATTCATGGTATCTCTGGTTTACAGTTGAGGAAGCTAAGAGATGATGCTTAAATAACATGATTAAGAGTCACAAAACTGCTGTGTACAAGAGTTCTACCCCATCTCTCTATCTAAAGTCAACATTCGTAAAGATCAATAGGTATATTTATTCAAACTCTCAAAAGTTTAGTGATAATTGTCTTTTTAACAAACATTTATGTGGAGTTAACTATAATAATCTCTTCTGCTAGAAGAAATAAACAGTAGAGTAGTACTATAATTGTTTGCATGTTAACTAATGTATACTCATTTCCCCATATTTTTATTCACCACACTATTTTGTTTGAGACCATGTGAAATTATATATTTGAGCAATTTCATTACATTTTATCTATTAACTTTTCATTTCTTCTCTTCTGAAATTTTTAATGTTCATTTAAATGTAGCATTTTGTTTTGTTTTATCAACGTATGTATTTTAACAGACTCAGTTATCTTCTATGGTCATTTGCTGACTTTTAAAATTGTCATTTCCAAACCTCAGGAACACTGATTGTCACAATTAATATTTGTCCTACACTTTATTCCTGCATCTGTCCCCACTTTCCATACCACAGGAAGCAGATGTCATAAACAAAGAAAATTGATGACAATCAAAGTTCTACCAATGTTCTGTACTAGACATCAAACTCCTGACATCTCTGAATATGACCTTGTCATCTATTCAAGCACTTTATTTTTACTTCACCCATAATCATAAAAGTTGTAGTAGGCGCAATTTAGCTGAACCAAGATCACTTTGTCTTCTGTTGGCTGAGTCAAATCTATATTAGGTATAGCTGAATAATATAAGAGTAATATGCAACTCTCCTTACCTCTCTGACTTTAAAATAAACTTGTGCATAAGATCCTTTACTCTAAAAATACTAAGACATCTTTTTAAATGCATTACAACAGTTGATGATTTATCAATTAAATATGATACAGTGCTCTCCAAGATACAATGACATTTTCAAAGTGTGATCTGCAAATTGGAAAATATTATTAGGCACAATTTATGTATTCAAAATCATTTATCTAGGTACTGCTGTTTATAAAACTCCTATAAAAGAAAAGATACAGTGCCAATCATATCACTATTTTTATTTATCTATTTTTTCAATTTATTGTCTGTATCCTCCACTTGATCATACACTCCATGAAGTCAAGGACACTTTGCTTCATTATTACATCTTCAAAGTGAAGATGTCTACGGCATAGTAGGCATTTGATATTGTTTAATTTTTTGATGAGAAGAATTTAAAATTGCCCTGTTTTTATGACTTATACTTCTTTACCACTGTTCCCACACTTAAAGCTTTGTATCATACAAACTTAAAAGTTGGTATCACAATAAATTGACTGCTTCAAATAGCGAAGCTTTTCATTACTAGAAAATAAATTAATTACCAGCCTTCAGGACTTTAAAAAAGATGTGTATTACATTTGCTAGGTAAGTAATTATTATTTCAGGTAGTAATGGTGAATGGTAATGTAAAAGACTGAAAGTGTTTGAAAAATATTTAAAGAGTCTTTGAAATACCAATCCTAATTCAAAATGAATTAGTCTCTGAGAGAATGTAGCAAACTATGCATTCAAAATTGTGTCAGTAATTATTTTTGTCTTTAACAAAGACTGATGTTTATTTTGAGGCATTATAAGAGTAACCCAATATAATAAATACAAATAGCCATGTGGTACCTGAAATTTGAGGAGGGGAAAAAAAGAAAAGAAAAGAAAAGAAAAACTTAGCTTTCCTCAAGAAGAAGAAGAAGAAAAAAAAAAACCCAGCTATTCTGGTTGTTGGGTAACAATCATATTTGCGTATGTCAATTTGTGGAAAAAATCATTAGCATTATGCTGAAATCAGCATATTTAATTTTCACTTCTTGTCAAATATAGGAGTATATCAAGACTATATGCAAATTCATAACACTCCTAAGTGAATTGCTCTAAGTAAGGTATTGAAATATTTTTTAATGAGCCTTTTTCTCTTATAGAATTTTTCCAAATCTAATAGCTAATTACTTTCCAATTTTATCTACACTACTACAATATTTGCATATGTTCTACATTTTTTTTTTTTTTTTTTTTTTTTTTTTTCATCAACATCTTGTCTGGCTTTTGAATGCGTAATTATCAGTTTCACCTCAGTGCTATCTGGTAAGTTAAGCTGTCTTGACTTTCCTGACTAGGACCCTCCTCTCCCCTGTTCACATTGCACTTTGCATATAGCTCCACTATATTAATTCTTGTAATATATTTGACTATTAATGCCTTTAATTGTTCCCATTCTCATATCCCCTTCTAAAAGAAGTGTCCACAATGATTCTAGAAGGTAACTAATTCTGGTGGACCAATGGGCTCAGGAAACACTGACATACAATCTTACATCTTCCAAGAATATGTATTTGTCAGCTTATTATGAAAAGATGAATGTTAACACCATGTGTGATTAAGGCTAGACCTAACTAATTGCAAGTCAATGTTCTAAGTTAGCAAAGAAGGCACGATTAAGCAGAGAAGCCAACATACAAAGATTTGAAAGGAGCATAACTTTGGAAAGCATAATATATGTATGTTCCTGTAGCATGATATCTTGTTGCATGGTATGTCGCCACTAAACTGCTAAATACCTGAAAACTGTATCTCCATATGTTTTCATTTTTATAATTAAATATTGTATTTGGGTGAATATTAAATTTCCATTGTATTTTCATCATATTTGAATTAAAATCAGTGGTAAAGTTTTTGAGATAATTAATGTGATCATTTTCATTTATATATTGTCATTACTTTATTTTAGAAAATTCAAAATAATGTAGATAATAATGTAGAGAGATCGGATAATTAGATCGCACACACAAAGATCAATTTAAAGGAATTTCAAGAAAAAAAAACATGTAAATTTCCAACAGATGAAATCATAATGCCACTGCAAGGAAAATGTTAAAGTCTGAGTCCACAGGAAATTCCTTTTTGAGATATTCAAACTGATATTCTATGTTAGTTTGAAATTTTTACTTGCTTTTCTTTCTAATGCAAAAAATCAAAGTTACCAACACATTCCTCTCAGAGAAAAAGTATCCATGATTCTCTGCAACGTTAGCCTCAAAGTTAAAGTATTTTTCATTTTTTCACATTTTGTTTTAGGAAAATTCTCAGAGCAAAACAAACACACCAATAATTTAAAAGATCATGCATTCAAAGGAAACTTACATCATAGTGGAAGAATAAATAAAATTATAAAACTGTGAATGAAAAGCTATAACAGCTAAGAGATGTCAACAACATACTGAAGATGGAAAGACATTTATTGGATGATTGGATGGTGACTGATACAGCAGCTTAAATATATCTACCAATTGGGGAGTGGATGCCCATGAGAATAGACCAGTTGAAATTAGTGAAATGTGGAAGGACTCCATAATTTTCACACCTGTCACCCTGAAGTCAAAGGCACAGACTGAAATATGCACATTTTTCAACATTCAACTGTTTATGTACAAAGAAAAACTTTTTCCCTCAGACTAAACTGCCAGATACTAACTTTTCCTTGCCTTAAAAGAAGATAGGAAGATCATCTTTGGAGAAACAAAACATGAAAGGCTTTGCACCCCATGGCACCAGGTGCAGATGGAGATGCAGGTAAATGTCATTTTAAAAAATAGTGGAAATAGAGGAAAGTTTACATATTGAATTATAATATCTGAAGCTTCTCAGACCGTGGATTATAGATTAATTGCCACAAATATTGTGATCTTTCGAGAATAGAGAAGAAAATTCTCTAAAAGTCAATAGGCCAAGAAGGGAGAAGACATGGACTCATAAACACATGTGATCTGACATAAGAGTGACGGTCAATGCCCTATTTACTAGTCAGGCTTTATGGGTGCAGTCTCATAGGACCCTAAACTCAGAAGGGCCCTGCTCTTGATTTAATGTGGAGTTGGCTCCATTTTGAGATTCTTAATAATTTTGTCTTTGAACTTGTGTTTTCTAACTAAAATCCAATGTGCCAATGTCTCCTGTATAGGGACAGAGGAAATAATTACAATATTCACATCTGATGGTCTTTGTCTACCCACTTACAATCAATGTATAGCTTTCGTGATGCCCCAGGAACACTAACTTCCAGAGGACCCACAATGCACAAGTTCAACATGACTCCAAGTGAGTACAAAATAAGTGTGTTATGTCTACGACTTAGTAAATGGGACAATGACATCACTCCAAGAGTGATGTTTTCTGGTACAATCAACATTTGCTTCAAATGCATCTAGAAAGAAGGTAATTGCATTCTAAGATAAACAAGCACACCTAGAGACTATCATATCTTTTCTTACTCATGTTCCTTCCCAAGCCAAATACAAACTGAAAATGTTGTCGTAGAAGGATAGGAAAAGACAGGGCATATACAAGCTATGAAATAACAATTGTGTAATTTCAGTGATTCTGCACGTGAGTTAAATGTGCTTATATTTGTATTTGAAACTGTTCTTGTAGTATATAAATATGAACAATTAACAAATGCTAGAAATTTAAAATTTTAATTTTTCTTTTTTAAAAAGAAATTAAATTGCAAATGAAAAACAACATGGCAAGCCAAAGAAGAGACTAAATTAGAATGAATAAACTTTATATTACATTACTTTTTTACAGCATTTTTAAATGCTATATGGGCAAGGGGGCCAGTATTTTTATTTTTTATAGGGACCTGCAAACTATCTAGTGACACTTGCTGGAAAGCATAATAGAATAAAGCAATAGTGAATTCTTAGTGTTTCCATTACATTCTTTGAGGTAATTGTCTCTCCTTTAGTAATTTACCTATAATTGTGAAGGAATACATTAGCTTGAAATACTGAGAGAGAAACAATATAAGAATTTCTCGCAAAAATGTTATGGTCAGTTCATCCTCTCTAAAGAAAAATCACACAGTTTTATTGGTATTTATATTATTTAAGTTTTGAATCCAAGAATATAGACGCCTTCATAAATATTGTGTAATTCTGTGACCCAAGCAATATAAAGATCAACAGAAGAAGGTAAAATGAATTAGGAAGTCAAGAAAGCCATTGGTAGTGGCATAGGAATTCATGAAATTTGGTGGCTGGCCTATATAGTGATCCAAACCCATGACACTGGGACTATAAGTTTGCATTTTAATTAATTGAGCTAAACAGCCAGCCCCCAAACTCATGAAATTTGGGCAGAAATGTTATTAATACATTATTTTTAAAAATAATTAAGATTAATCATTTTTGGAACTAATGATATTTTTCTATATCCTATCTCATATAAGGAAAGAAAAATTTGCTTGTGTATACAAGAAGTCATATAGGCTTGGACACACTTTTATGTGTGTAAAATTACTCAACGTTTTGCAAAGCTCCTTAGAAAAAAAAAAAAAAATGGGTGTTCACTCATGAACAAGTCCTGTCTAGTGTTGAATTCTTTTAAGAATGAATTGAAAAAATAAATGGCCACAGGGAAGAATTTGAATATATTGCAAAAAATAAAATAGAAGCGTTTCCATAAAGAAAAAAATAAATAAAATTAGCTCTTTCTGTATCCTTTTTATACAGGCAAAAGGAAAAGCAAATTGTTTTCATTAAAAAAAAAAAAAATCCCATCGGCAATGAGGGATCTCATTAGAGAAGAAATGTGGATGTGGTTTCTATTCATGCTCTCCTGAAGGATCTTAGCAACTGCTTATTCTTGACTGCTTGAACATCTTTAATGCTAAAGAGGTTTGGTTTAGAATAAAGTTATCATCTTACAGCATAATTCAGATTGCAGATAATACTAAAAAAAAAAAAAACAGAAACAGAAACACATGTAAAATATTCCACAGACATTATAAATATATGGCAGGGATGTGATAATACTCTTCCTAAAAAAATAAATAAATTTTATCCTCATTTCCAAGTTCCTAAAATTTAATTCAAAGCATAAGTACTCTCTGCCTTGCTGGAATACAAAAAATGTTGTGACTAGCCAAGATACAGAAAGAAATATTGCCATTAAGTACTTTGCAGGATAAAGGACTCATATGATTATGCTTTTAACAGATAAATTATGGCTCATTTTCTTCGGCACGAAATCCAAGGAAAGAAAAATTTTATAAATCTGTGTCTATGTTATAAATCTCTATTCCTTTTCACACTTATATTTAAGTTTAGAAAATAATTCCTTAAAATATTTTTAAATAGAACTTAAGACAGTAAATACATTTTTGGTAAAACTGATATATGGTAGACCTTTCTAGGCAAAGTGAGCTAAACTAACATCAAGGTACCATATCTAATAAAGTTAATAAGGTTTAGCTATCTCAATTTGCTAAATAGATTTAGCAATTGCTAACTTGAGAAATGATCCTAAAATATGTTCAGGAATTCTCCATGATAAAGTCTGTTTTATCTTCGATAAATAAGAAAGAATCACTTAATATTGATAACATACTTATCTTTCATAAACAGAAAAACATAGCTTAATATTGATAACACACTTAGCAGATTTAACAAGAAACATGTCTCTTTAGGAAATGCATAAACTCAGACACTATTTTCCCAAAACGTTTTGTGTAATTACACTAAATATATTCTGGATGTTTTAATAACATTTAAAAAATTTATTTTTTGTTACTGCAGTTTCACATCTTATAGCTTTTTTATATCTTAACTAATAACCTTATATATCTTAACTAATAACCTTATATAAAGCAGTAAATGTGTGGAATATAAATGGCAGAAGTTTATATATGTAGGGTGATAGCACAGATATTTTCCTAATTTACATTCTGAGCAGTGGTCCTGCTTCTAGTCAACATGGAGGGATTCTGGGGTAGGGTAAGAAAATGTTAAATAGGGAGATCTAGTTTTTCAATTTTGACAAAGTTATTTCCTCACATTTTTATTTACCTTTATAATAACTGAAATTTTACTATTAGGTATTTTGATACTAAGTGCAAACAGAAAAAAGTCAGGATATGCAGTGGATTGAATTGTGTCCCCCAAGGTCCATGTAATAGAAACTTAACCTCCACTGACAGTATTAAGAGGCTGGGAAATCTTATAAAGGTAATTGAAAGGTGGGGTCTTGAAAAGGTAAATAGATTGTGAGGACTGTATCCTCACGAATGGATTGATCCGTTCTTGGAATAATAAGAGTGATTCTGGTGGCTTTAAAAGGAGAGTGGATGAGGTTAGTCTCTCTCTCTGCTCTGATATTTCTGCCATGTGATACCCTGCATTGCTGTAGTGTCACCTCACAAAATATGTTCCTAGACTTTTGACTTCTTATCCTCCGCAACTGCAAGCAATAAATATTGTTTCTTTAAAAATTACCTAATTCCAGGTATTGGTTATAAGCAACAGAAACAGACTAATACAGAATAATTTTACAAATTCCATACAAACCTTCACTTCATTATCTCGGATAACTGAGAATTAGCTCTGGTTTACAGGAGGTTCCAATGCAGATAAATAAAACCAATGTTAAAAACTAATTTTAGGGCCGGCCCGGTGGCGCACTGGATAGTGCGCCGCTTGGGAAGCGCGGCAGCGCTCCCGCCCGAGGGTTCGGATCCCATGTACAGACCGGTTCCCGGAGCAATGCCAAGGGTTGCGATCCCATTGCCGGTTCCCGGTCCGGTACGGGGGCAACACTGAGGGTTGCGATCCGTTGCCGGACACGGAAAAAGACAAAAGACAAAACAAACAAACAAACAAACAAACAAACTAATTTTATAAGAAGAAATTTTAGTGTTAAAAGTTGATGTGTGCATAATACTTTCATATATTTTTAAAATACCTATATAAAGGTTATTTAGAAAATAGTCAAAGAATCAAATACTTCTTAAACACTCTTAGATTTACAATCAGTAATTAACAATAAAATTAATTTAATAATTAGAGAAAATAAATGGAAAAACTGATTGCATCATATACAGATATATACAAATAAAAATTGTATTATGCTATGAAAATTATAAGAGAAGTACAAATAACTAAATTTACTAGGGTAAAAATAGAAGTCGCTACATTTTAAACATATTTTTTTCAATCATGAAAATCTTGAAACTAATAATAAAGCATGCACCTTTACTGGGCAGTAACCAAATGGGCTAAGAAAATGAGAAAACATTAAGGAAAATATCATTTAACTTCTGGGAACTGGAAACCTAATTTCCATACCACTTTCTTCATAGTTTATGCAAAATAACAAATCCTAGTTTGTTTTTCAAAAGCATATATATGGTGAAATATGAAAATGATATTTTCCAGGTGCCTTTTGAAGAAAAAAAAGAATGTGCTTAGTAGATACAATATCACTAACTAGAGAGAAATGATTAAAGTTACTGAAGCTTTAATATATAACCTATTTTTCTAATATGCCAATACCTTTTTATACATATGTATATGTAAAATTTAATTTAAAGCTATAGTTATACACACAGACACACACACAAATATTTACATGAGGGTCCTTCAAAAAATTCTTGGAAAGATTTGTAGTATCTATTAATTCTATTTTTCATGAACTTTTTGAAGTACCATATATTGTAATTGTCAGGGAGGGAAGGTGTGACATATTTTTAGAAAGCCATACATTCAAAATACTCAGGCTAACAAAAAATTAGAAACTTCAATTTGGACCTGGACTGGAAATTTATTGGGAACTCAGAGTTGTTTGGGGATCCTTAGCTTCCATTGTGTGTTTTTATTTATTCTGAATGGAGTTTGCTATGGGATTCTAAAGGCTTTATTCAATTTAGTTTATTAAAATTATTTTTAGTCAAGCTTTAATGCTTATAAGAATGATATTACTGCTGTTGGTGATAAGATTTAGCAACATTACACCAGTCTTAGGATAGTTTGAAAACATGGGTTAAGGAATTATATGTTTACATGGTTTAAGCTATTTACATGGTTTTAATGTATCACCTGAGAGATTACTCTCTAATACACGGAGAGGGGGGGAATGCACCTTCAGAATAAAGAGAGATCTCTTACCCTTCATCGAAGTGACATAATTTATAATAACTAATAATGCCAAAACTTGCATGTGTGATTTCTAAAGTATTCTTGCCATACAAAATTGTTTAACCTGTATCTAATCATGAGGAAACAATCAGAAAAATCTTGCATGTGGAATATACATTAAGATGCCTGGTCTGGACTCTTGAATAAATTAATTGTATTTAAAAATAGAAGGCTAGGATGCTAATCTAGATTAAAATACATTAAAGATAACCAACTGCAATGGGCGTACCTTAATTGGTTCATAAATTGGAAAAGTAGTAAGGAGGAGGAGAAGCAGGTGCTGCTTTTATAAAAGGCATTTTGAAACTAATAGTCACAGGAGCTAGTTTGAATATGTCATCCAAAGTAAATTATGGTCTAGCATCACCATTAATTTTCTACAGAATTATAGTTAATTTTCTCAGATATGGAAATGTTACTGTGGCTATATAGAATTAATCTTAATTTTCCTAGATGCGAAAATACTACTATATCTATATAGAAAAACATGGTTAGAAAATTCATACTGAGGTGTTTATGGTTATGTCATTAATTCTACAACCTACTTTCAAATTTTATATATATAAAATATATATGTAACTAGTAATATATACCAATATGTTGATATATCATAAAAATAATGGCTGAATCATTTGTAAGTTCTGTGTATGTGTATAAAGACTATGATAAAATATTAAATTTTTAAAAATTGTGGCAAAGCATATATATAAGAATGTTGTCATATTGTTCTTCTCAATTATTGGTAAGTATGGAATATATTCAAATTAAAGTTGAAATTTTTAAAAGAAAAAATAATTATATGTATTTGAAATTAAGATAAAGTGTTTTTATCTTAATGCATTTAACATAAAAGTGACACATCAGCAACTTTTCTATCACAATATTTAGTCCTTGATTTCTTTAAATTTTGAGATACTCATAAATTGTTTTATTAGCTGTGTAAAATTAAGCACCTATATGCCTTTTTAAGTGCTGATTAAAATTTCCAATAACTTTCTATAAACAGAGAGATAAAACAGTTGTAACAGTACACATTAATCAGAGCTTGTGTATTATTTTTACAGTATTGTGTTAAGTAGGTATTTAATGTCATAGGCGGCTGATTTGACTTTCCTAAATGTTTTGTTTCTCTTTATTATTTGCAAGTAAAAAACATAAATTGTTAAAGATTAGAAAAAGTAATAGACGAAAATCAAAGAATATAGAAAATAATCTATAGGAATTTGACTATATGACGTAATGTAAACATTTGATTTATCATAATTTAATAGTGATAGAGTCAAACCCACAAAAAAATGTACAAAGCTAATGTGTGAGTAGGGATCCAAGTTAATGGAACTAGTTATCAGCCCAGAATGACATATGTAGATATTCATTGTTCATATACCATCTCTGTGCCAAGGAAACACAGTTTGTCTTTGTGGGATGAGGAGTTTCTTATTTACTTTGACAATTCTCTTAGAAAAATCCTCCTGAAGCAACAGTCTATTCTTTTTAAAATTTCTGAACTTATTTTCTTCCTGACAACCTTCCAGTATATAATTTTCAAGCCCATGCATGAAAAAGCTAGCAGGCCTTCTCAGTGTTGACTTCCAATGGTAATGTACTCTGTGTTTTTACTCTGCAAGCTTTTCTATTCCACATACAGTTCGTAGTCCATGGGCATCTATATTTTAATCTATATTTTAATTCTCCTTTATTATAAATAGTAATAGTAATCTATTTTATCTGATACACTGCATTGACATTTCTAAAATTCCTCCTTATCATGTCACATTCTTGATAATAACCTACACCAGTGCCTTATTACCTACTGGATGAAAACAATAGGTTTAATTTTTTTAGTTTAGTATTCCAGGTTGCTATGTCACAGATATACCTCATCTTGTTCTTTTAAAATTATTAAGCCAGCCAAATATTTTTATTCTTTCCTATCCTCCACTCTCAACAAACGATTGCATGTTTCCACGTATGAGAGTACTTCAAAAAGCTCATGAAAAATCTGAATTAAAATATGAATCCTTCCATGAACTTTTTGAAGATGTCTTGCATTTTTGGAAATACTGATGTCCTTGTCTTTATTTTGCTTCTTACTATTTAAAAACTAGCACAGTTCTCTCAATTTTGTGAAAATTTCTCTAACTATATCCAAATCTTCCATATTTTCACCATCACTAATAATTTGGAACATATTCTTCAATTTATTAATGCTAGTGTTAGTTATATGCATATTATCAGGATACTTATAATATAATTAGGAAAATACTGTTCAGTTTTATTAGAAATTTTACCTAATTTCTACATTACTTATGAAGCTAGGCATATACTCTCTTCCCAGGCTCTCACCTTGCTTTATAAAAATATCATTTACTGTTCAAATTATAATGTGTTAAACATATTTTTTCAGACTATACATTTCCAGAAACATACCTATCATTAAACATATTCTTTGTTATTTACATGGCACATGACACAAAGTATATAATAAAAAAAATCTGGAAGAATGATCCCTTCCTATCTTCAATAATACAGAATTTTAAAATTAAAAAAAAATCAATCATTAATGGTAATGATATATGTGATATATGTAGTCTAAACTCTTTGATATTATATTTCTTTAAATGAGTTGGTTTTGGTATGGTAGCTGGACAGCTAAAATTATTGCAACCTTAGGAAGTAGTATATACATAATCATGTCAAGCCATAGCTTTCTACTTCTGTTCACTTGGGCTACAAATAGAGGTAGTTTTTACCTGAACACTTTACTAATAATCCTGTCTTTAATTATATTCAGACTGACAACATACTGCCAATCGAAATATATGAACAGTTCTGGTCATTATATGTATCAAGAGAACAGAAGGATTTTCATTGCATAGTAAAATTATTTTTAAAAAATTATCCATTTGTTCAAATATAAAAGGTCTGTGATAACTCCATTTTGTGTATAGTCTAGAACCAAACTCCCTTTTGATTACATTCATGTAACAATGTTGGTCTTGGTATGGTAGGGGAAGTTGTAGTCATAATCCAATCATTATTTAACTCCTCCCATATTGGTATCCTTAAAATCCTCCTACTAAGGTAAATTGTGCTAAAATCTAGATAGCTTTTAGTTCTAAGTAGCCTATTATTTCTTAGAGAGAGCAGAGGAAGTTTGCTTTGTCGTAACAGTATTCAATGGGTTTGTGAAAATTAATGATCTGTCTCGAAAACGTAATTTAACTTTCAAAATTATTTGGCTTAATCCACACGCACACATTTAGTCACAGACACTTTGCAATCCCTTGTCGGTAATTGCACTGATATTTATTAGAGCATACCTACTGCAAATTTCATTTTTCTTCTTGTTAGAGACAGTACTGAGTATCAAGAAATATTTCACTTAAATGAGTTACTCAGTGACTTGGCTTTTACATTTTGGACTGCATACTTTCCTTTTGCTCTAATACTTAGTGACATCCGTATTATATTTAGGGGAAAATATTAATCATGAATATGAAAAATATCCCACACAAATGATGCTAACTATAAACAATGGATCTGATTCCAAAGCCACAGTCTTTCCAATGTATCGCTCATACTTGTAATACATTTAAAAATATATACTAATTGTCAAAAATGTAAAGTAGCTAATATGCAATAATTATTTTTATGTACAATATTTGAAATATACTCTTTTCACTGTAGACTTTCATTACACTAATCACGTATTTTTGTCTTTTAAATTTTTTCCTTGTTTTTTAAGAGTGTGTATCTATCTATCTATCTATGTGTGTGTGTATATATATATATATATATAATTCTAGAATTGTGTGGAAATGTTGGCTGTGAAGTTCTTTATATATTTTTGTCTTTTAAATTTTTTCCTTGTTTTTTAAGAGTATCTATCTATCTATGTGTGTGTGTATATATATATATATATATATATATATATATATATAATTCTAGAATTGTGTGGAAATGTTGGCTGTGAAGTTCTTTATCCTTGCTCATTTTTTGTACATCTACTAAAATAACCCAGGTTATTAAAAATATGTATTTTTTAAATTGAAGGTATCTGAACTACTTTGTAGACTCCAAGAGACTGGCCATAAGTGAAGCCTAAACATAATTTTTTTCCACCCCATCTGACTCTGGCAAAACATGTACAGTATGCAGGTATGACGTCTAAGTTGCACGTACGGTAGACCATCTTTCATCTTCATTTTTCAGCAGTATTATACATATTTTAATTATTCACTCCTTCTTTACTGTCTTTGACTTCCTGGTGTAACACTCAGATTCTTTTCATGTTTTTGTATTGTTTTGTCTGTTTCTGGCTGTCACCCCGGCTACTCCTAATTCTCTCTTGCTGACTTCCTCTACTTAACTCATGAATGTCTTCCTTTTTTGGAGGTCTATCTTGTACTGTTTTTGAATAACGATTCTTGAGGATCCCACACATTGCCAAGGCATAACTGACAACTCTATGCTAACAACTTCTAAATGTTGGTCTCAGTGTGGATCTTACATCTATTTTTCATAACTGCATATTCGAATGTCAAGAGCATTTGAAAATTTTACATGGCTCTTACACAGGCATTTCAAAAGTTACACCTAATAAATATACACTTTATTCCCATTTCTAAATATGTTTCTGCTTCAATTGTTTTCTCAGTAAAAGATACATCTATTCACCTAATGGCCAGTGGCAGTAACTTCCCTTGTTAAAATTCAAATTGATCAGGTCCTGTCAAGTTTCCCACTACAATTTATCTCAAATCTATCTACCCCTTTCCTTCTCCATTGGAACCATTTTATGGTTCTGAATGTACCATCGAACCCCCCGAAAGACAGGTTTGAACCATGTGGGAATGTTTTGATTATTACTATAAATTGGTAGAGGAACAGTCAATTATGTCATAGAGATAACTAAAATGCCAAACGTCCTGCAATACATAGGACAATTCAACACAATGAAGATATTTTTCTGCCATTGGAATTATTTTAACAAAAATAATTTTATAGAGAAAATCAGTTAGTATATAGGTGTAGGGAGACTTACAGAACCGTAGAAGCAAACAGGAGATACTGAAGTATCACAGGTATAATAACTGAAGAGAGTGACTCCGCGCCTAGGCCTGGGGAAGCAGTTGTGGTCGTCAGGATCTAAAGTGTAGAGGTGGGTTTCCCCAGCAGTCAGACAATAAAGAGGAGATACTGCCCAGCTGGTACTGGTACCTCTGGAGCTCAGAAGAGGAGCCTGCAGAGCTGGAACTCAAACACCTGAGGAGGGGACACTGCCTGGCTACGGCTGGTACCATCAGCCACGCCCATTGAAGCTGGTTCTGTGAGCATGGAAAGAAGCTGGAAACTGGAACCAACCATTGCTGGAACCACCTACAGCTGCCTGGGTGAAGCATTCATTACCCAATTGATGCAGATGGAAAGATTTCCTTTTTGCCTGTACTATAGGCAGCCCTAGTGCCTTCTGTTGGTAGAACTCTACAGAACTCCAGTAGTGAAGGAGAGATGTGTAGTTTGAAGTGTCCCAGTCCCAGAATTCACATAGCATTGTTTGGAATGGCAACTTTGGAGGTTAGTGACAATAGTTTTATAATTAGTATTTCTCGGTGTTGAAAAACTTTGAATAGATAGCTAATTAATCACTATACTTTCTCCCATGTGACCAATACTGTAGACTCTTCATCATTTCTACTACCATCTTTAAGAATCATTGATCACATGATGTGCTTTCTCCCATGTGACCTATCAATACTGTAGACTCTTCATCATTTCTACTACCATCTTTAAGAATCATTGATCACATGATGTCACTCCCCTTTAAACTTTAGTAGGTGTCCCATTAACATGTGAAAAAATGCAAACTTCTTAGTAAGGGGCCTTATTAGAATGTCCCCTGCTTATTTCCATCTCTCTCTTATACCATACTTACCTTCAGTTACTGTGCTCCAATTATAGTATCTCTTGTCTAATCTGGCAAAGGTGACAGCTTCTTTCTTGCTTCAAATGCAATTTTTTTAAAATGTGTTTTAGGAGAGCTTTTATTCGTGTTTCTGTCAGGTGAAACGTCACTTCTGAAGAGTGGTTTTTCCTGATCCCTCAATCCAAATAAGATCCCTATTGAATGATCTGCATGCGGACTCTCATAACTCTGCATATAATGTAATATAATTTGTACTTATGTATTCACAGAGATGATTATATAATGTCACATACACTAAATTGAAAACTCCATGAGGGCATAGATTATACTGGTTTTGTTCAGTACAGTATCCTAGCATCTAGCAGAATGCCTTGTGTGTAGTAGGTGTTTCTGGAGTATTTTTCTAAAAAAATTAATAAAATAATTGCCTTTTTAATTGATAAAAAGGAGTAACAAAATATTTGGTGCTTTGCTTTTTTACTCACTTTTGAGGTAATACTGATCAAGTACTTTCATCTTTCTGTCAAGTTTCTTCAAAGTACTCTTGAAATCTCTCTGAAGATATAGTTCATTCAGTAAAAAATTCTTGACATTTTTGTGTCAAATTCCATATTGTGAAGTCTCTCCCTTTTGACCAGAGCTTTCTTTTTTAATATTTCAACAAACTGAACATTCATGAACAATATAAAATATAAATAGTTTTGAAGAATAACAAAAAAATTAATGTCATTCTTTAACAAATATATTAAAGATTCACTGCATATTATTAAGATTTATTACAAATTTACATTTGTTTTTACTTATTTAACCTGAAATAGTAAATCTTTTAACACAGCAGGCAATATTATAAGATGTAAAAGACTTCTTTACTGTTTGTTTTAAAAAGGGAAATAAAATATTAAATTAATGCCTCGAGGATCAGCATTAAAATTTTGACAGCAATTTTTTATTAAATCATCATTAGAAATTATCACATACTGATAGTTAAATAACATATTTATTATAGTCAGTGATACATAATGAGGAATTTTTACATACTAATGACCAAATACACTGATCAAAAAGATTTTAAATAGCAAGGTTTTGCAATAAAATTAGGCTAACAAATACAACATTAAAATCAAATAGGAATTTCTAAAAGAGTTAAAGGTATCTTCTTCTCCACAAATGATTATCCTTTTGGAATCTCCGATAAAGAGTAGTAGAAACCGAGTAATTAAAAGAAGTGTATCTGAAATAGCAAATTTCTATCCAAAATGGTACACAGCAAAATAAAGATAATTTACTTGATATCCTCTCTCTCTCCCTCCTCTCTCTCTCTCTCCCTCCCCCCTCTCTCTCCTCTTTCTCTCTCTATTTGGTTAGGTACAGAAGAGTAGTTTTACCCTTATATTTCAATAGGTGGCCAATGCTATCAATTACCAAACCAAGCTTTCATTTTCCACTTCAGAGATGACAAAACTAAACCCTTAATACAATGAATAATGTAGTATTTTCATCAGATTTGTGGTAGCCTTAATGAAACACAGCTTACACTTACTACTGAAAGAATCGCCATGATAACTCCATTGTCAGAGGCAGGTTAATAACATGGATAGAATGTGCTTCCTCAGCTTCCTCCATTACCTGTTTCACAACTTTGTTAAACTGAATGTTAAGAATGAGGGGTTTTCTCAAAAGGTTAAACATAGAGATACCTTAACAATTCCCTTCCCAGGTTTATGCCCAAGAGAATAGCAAATATACATCCACAAATAAAACAAAACAAACAAAAATCTTGTACACTAATGTTCATAGTAGCATTATTCATAATAGCCAAAGATGGGAGCAACCCAAATGTCCATCAAATAATGAATGAAGGAACAAAATGTGGTAAATCCATGCAATGGATTATTACTCAGTAATAAAAATTGTCAAGTACTGGTATATGTTATGGCATAGATGACCTCGAAAATATCATGCTAAGTTACAGAAGCTAGACACAAAGGCTGCATTTCCATTTATATGAAATATCCAAAAAGGCCAATCTACAGAGACAGAAAACGAATTATTGGTGGTCGAGAACTGGGGAGAGGGAGAAATAAAGAATGTTGCTAATGAATACAGGGTTTCTTTTGGGGGTGATGACAATACTCTAGAATTAGAAAATGATGATAATTGCCAAACTTTGTGAGGTTTCTAAAAACCACTGAATTGCACATATTAAAAGGGTGAGTTTTATGGTATGTGACATACCTGAATAACAAAAATTGTATGCAAAGGAAGAGTGGAGACAAAGCTTCAAAGTAGGAGGAAACTGCAATTGTTTCTGTGGAAGGTGAGAGTAGCCAGAAGTATATGGAGTAGAGTCATTAGGGTAGATAGAAGTCGAAAGCGTTGGCATATATTTAAAATAATAATAATAATAATAGTAATAGTTCTGTTAATTAAAAATTCCATTTCTTATTGTGAAGGGAAGACACTTTTTCATAAAGTCAGTGTTTGGAAGGAGATCAAGATATGATAGAATGGATATTTGAACCTCTGACTCTATATTGTCTGAATTCACTATCGAATTTCCTGCCCAGGAATTTAAACTAAGAGACACTGATCCCCAAAGATAGCTTGTATGAGGGTACTTCAAAAAGTTCATGGAAAAATACAATTGAAAGATAATGCTAATCTTTTCATGAACATTTTGAAATATCCTTGTATGCTGATGTGTACTCTTTGAAGCTCAAAATAACTGACAAAGCAGAAGAGAGTAGTTGTTCCATGGAACACAGGTATTTTAAAACTAGGTACAAAACGGGCCGGCCCTGTGGCGCACTGCTACAGTGCGCCGCTTGGGAGCACGGCGGCGCTCCCGCCGAGGGGTCATATCCCACATACAGACCGGCCGCTCACTGGCTGAGCGAGGTGCGGGCGCAACACCGAGGGTTGCAATCCCGTTGCCGTGGCCCCCCCAAAAAAATTAGGTACAATGAATAACTATAGTTCTAAATCTTAGACTCCCAAAATACGATCAACCCGTATTCAAATAGCCCTTGACATATTAAAGGAAAAATGACCTTCTCTATATGAAAGACAAATGAAAGGTATATATCAGTGGACACAGCTTTAAAAAACATGATAATAACATTGATTTATTATTTACAGTATCATGGCAATTTAAAAAATAAAAAGGTCTTATTAGATTCTGTAGAAGAGATTATTGACTCTGCATCATTCTCAGCATTATCTTATTCAGTAAATACATTCCTTTATTTGGTAGTGTGTTAACTTATGAGAATCTTTATAAAAAGAAAAACACATTCCAGCTAATACTAATGTTTCATAGCATATGTGCTCTCTCCGGCCGAGTCTTTATAGAATATGGCTTCATTTAGTGTTGTGAACACCTGATCATTAAAGCCCTCACGAGTAATTACAGTAAAATGTCCTCACAAAGAATGGCTAGTGGCTAATTGGGACTGACTCCTTGTATTACATTAAAGGCTTGAGGCAAAAATAAAAGATTGCTTCGAAAGACCTTTTCATTCTGTAATCTACTTTATCCTTTTTTTTAAAAAAAGTCACTGATTTATTTATATTCCTTATATGTTTGCTTTTGGAGGCAACACAGTCTTCTAAATTATGAAGTGGATAATTTGATAAGAAGCAGCCATTTGTACCAGGTAATTCTGACCCATTTTTTTTTTCCAAAGAGTGAAACCACATTTGTGGAGAGAATTGGTCAGCACGCAGGTATAGAAATTTCCTCAATCCATGATTCCTATACTGGATTCCTTTGCTGCCTCCAGGGAAATGTGAAAAATGCTAATGGGATTCAGTTTTCCTCAGTACATTTCTATTTGTTCTAATATATGTCAACTTACATCGATCTTCTGATATATGCTACCATTGGTGCATTTCTTTTTCTTTTTGGAGTTGTAGCCATAGGAATTTTTTTTTTGAATATATGTAACATGTCATGGATACATTTGTCTAGTCCATTTCCATGTTGCTAACTTTTTAAAATGCCAATATTAATAATTATTCAAATGTTTAATGTATATATATTGTTATAGTAGTTAATATTTCTTTAATTGCAATTAGCCAAAAACTACTTCAAATGGGTTTAAGCATTTGAGAGACAATTACAAGCCTTCCTTTCTAGACATAGAGGGAGGACATGTATTACAAACTGGAATGTGGTACTGGAAAGTAAGTGGGAACACTGGGAATTCTCACTCATTTTATGTGACTCTGTCTCTAATTTTCTCTTTCTCTCTCCTTATTCCCCTCCTCATCCCTCTTCTCCTTTTCTTCTGCTTATCAAAACTGGTCCTCCAAACATAATTGTTCTAATGTGTTGAGATTTATAATGAAGAGCAGAACTTTAACTGAGATACTGTGAAGTCCAACATAGATTTTAAGCAAAAAAACCTATAGGAATATATATATATATATGTTTTGTTCATATAAACATTAATGTATGAAACAAGTTACTTTTTAATAACAAGAAATTTTACTTAGAAATAATTGTTTCTTTTGATAACTGTGAAAGTTAACATTTTTCTCTGTTGTATGCAATGTAAAATATTATGACAACTAGAAGTTCTACTTTTATTTTCTAATCAGCCCTCTTAATGTCTAAAAGTCAGAAATTGCCTATTATTAAGTCAGTTGCCTGGCTTAGATACAGAATATGTATTCTCTTTAAAAATAAGACATTGGCATGGCTTTGGTATTCTTATGGACCTTTTAGCTCCTAAATATAAAGGCAACTCCAGCAAAGATAATGACATATTTCTTTATCATGGAGGAAATGATAGTAAGAATGTTCGCATAGGGTCACACTCTAACATGCAACTGTAAATTAACACATTTTCAATGTTAAAATTGTATGCTTTCTATACTATGCAACATATTAGAAAACTTCTCTTTTATACTAGTCATGTAACATATTATAGAAAACAAATTATCCAAGTGTGAGCAATTAGTACTTACTTCTATTTGGATACAGTTTGAAAAATGCATAATATTCTTTTCTCATAATGAGAGTTAAAGCTTAGACATTATCATAAGTACCACTAATTGGGCAAGGTTTCATGAGAAAGTCAATGATCTGAAGTGTCAAGTTTGTAAAAATATGGCTAAAACAAATAACAAGTCAGCCATTTATGGGTTAATGTAAATCATGTAAAAGAATGGAGGCAGCAATTGAATTACAGTTAAATCCTAAATTAGGAAAAATGTTCTTTTCTGTTTTATGTACTTTTAAATGTTGCTATGTTGCATATTGAGTTGCTGCCTTTGTTGTATACATGGAGAAGCCCTTAAATTTAAAACTAAAATTATAAAAGTTTAAAACCACTTCTCCAAGGGTACAAACTATGCTATCCACCCTAAGTGAATCATTGTTCAGAGGATGCGTGTACTGAAACAACACACTGTACCCCACAAATATGTACAAGTAAACGTTCAATTTTTTTTTTTTAATTTAAAAACTGGTATGTTTTCTAATTAAAAAGCTAGAAATATTTTTGTCATGGCTCTAGAAAAGTATTTCTCATCAGAGGTTAACTACTGGATAGTGTATGTATAGTAGAAGTTGTTTCTGGTAAGTGAAAATTAGAAAACTCAAAACCAAAGTAAAATCTACCACATAATTTTTAACAAAGGTGATGTTTGTATTCAAACCCTACCATTCAGGATCTCTGTTTTCTCTCTGATACACAAATAGGCAACAACTGAATGACAGTCAAATACTTGATTTTATTATAAAGGGGGACAATTGTAGACATCCCATATTATAGGGAAACTCGTTAAAGCCAAAGTGGAAACTACAGTAGGCTCTCTGATTAACCACAGCTGATTGAAAAATGACTAAGTCACCTTAACAAATCTCTCTGTTACCATCTTTAACAGGACTGCAAGAGGTAATTCCAACCTGATTTGCTTCCTTTGTGGAGACACACAGCAGGAAGGTAGATCTGGTACCTCAGTAAAGAGGTAGCTCAAGAAGGCAGGAGAGATTCTGCAACGCATAAGCAGATGCATTTGACACAGTGGCCATACCCGCTAACAAACAATGTGAATGTTTATCGGAAAGGATTATCCAGGAATTTTGTTCATCAAGTTAGCCCCTTACTTAGGGAGTATTAAGGACTGGAAAGTGTTTCAAGTTTCTCCTCAATACTTCCATAAAAAGCAGAATGCTAGTAAATCCTACTTCTATAGGTTAAAGGGAAGGAATTCCTTATATACATTTTTTATATACATTTTAAACTCAGAAAAGCTTTACAATTTCCTCTTTTTTCCAAAAAAAAAAAAATAGTTCAAAACATTCCCCATGACTTCATCGCTGTGAACACAAACACAGACAGTGTTATATTAAATATCCAAAAAAACGATACAAACAAACAAAAAAAACTTAGGAAAGAAAATTTTACAAACCTGCCTGAAAATTAATATTAACCAATATTATGTTCAATACTTATATATTCTAATCCATTAGATTCTTAGGATATGGATAAAAAATAAGATCAAGCCACATGGATAGTATAGTTTTTTGGGGGATTTTTTGACATTGTATCTCGGGTATATAACGGAAAATTGACATATTAAGCATTGTGCATATTTTGTTTCAATTTTACCAGAATAGGGTTTACTTTTAAAGTGTTTTACCAGAACTGTAAATCTTGCATTTTATAATGCAATTTTTATTTCTTAAATATCTGTAATCTGTAAGGAATCCATTTGTATATATGAATATAGTGTGCTGTACTATACTATAGATGCTAGAGAACTAAAAATCTACATTTTCAGAATCATTAGCAGCTGCAATTCAGGATGTGATTTAAATTCCCTCAGACAAATTAAATCAAATTTTATCTAAAAGCCGACAGTGAAGCAGAGGACACATGTCTTTGATTCTGATATATCCACCAAAAAGCATAGTTGTTAGGGTTACATTTTGCTGGAGCTGATCATAGTGTGTGAGTTATGCTGCTGAATCCGGCATAACAGTATCTTCATTATTATATCTTTCTCTAGGTGGCAGTTACTGACTGTGGAAATGGTGGTGGGATTGTGAACTTGGCAGCAGCTCTAGCAGCAGCCCTCTGGGTAACCTGGTTCTGCAGTGTTATGTTTGTTTGCTTGGCTTTAGATTTTTAGTTGACCCAGAAAGATCAAAGTAGCACTTATTTTTGAACTTTCTAAATTATTCTGAAAAGCACTGAATTTCTAGAATGGTAATTCTTTATGCTCTTTTTAATTATAATAAACTAAAATCAAGACCCAAAATAACTGCAGGTAATTAACAATAAAACAGAAATGTAAGATTGATTATCTGATTTGCTTGAGTGTGAGGGTACTAATGATCTAACAAGAATTAGAAAGCGGAATGTGGTGATAAAGTTTCTGGTGGGCTGATAGACCGATTATTGAATAACACATAAGGTTGCCAAAAGTCTTCTGGCTTTCAGTCAACCAAAGATAAGGTTGTCTAGTAGGTCTTCGCTGCAGGGCAGAGACCTGCCTTTGTGACCCACTGGTATTATCTTTTGGAGGATCAAGGTAATATATAATATATGGGCACTGTGTCAAGTACTAATAGGAGTAAAGGAGTGCAGGCACCGAGGGTTTTGGAGCAAATCCATGTACACATCATAAAATAAGTCTCATGGAGATAGACCAAGTTTTCCTACTGAGTCCTATCAGAGGTTGTATATCTAAACTTGGGACATCAGATTACTATGATTACTCAAATGGTTGTCATAAGTTGAGTGTTATCTGATCCCTGTAGCCATATTTTTTATTGGGCAACTAAACTCATGTGGGAGTAGTAAATATGAGATTAGACTCAAGCAGGTTCCTATGGCCCAAGTAATTGTATGAGCTGGTGACTTATTTGCCAGTATACCTCCTTTTTGCTGAACTGCCTCATTTTCCCAACTCATTAATGGTCTTGTGGCTTATCTCCAATGTCCATATCATTGAAGAACAAAACATTGACATGTCATAAATGTAAATCTGCATGAAATGCTAATGCTAAAAAATAATAAATTGATACAGATTATAACTCGATGCAGGGTGGCCCAAAACCCTGAGAGCAGTGTTCTATGTCTGATATGGCATCCGTCTAATAATTCTAGATGCTCAATCACATTGGAACATGTTCTTCATGTAGTGTATGACAATTTACCTTCACTAGAATAAGGACTTATCCTGAGGATGGATTTTCTATCTCTGTCCACCATATCTTTGCCAGCAGCACCACTCAAGAATTTCCAGAATGTCTTCTTAATAACCAAGGAATCCCACTCAATTTTGTTTCTGAATAGTAAAATTATTTTACAAAAAAGGAAAGCAAACAATAGGATGGTTTTATTAGCTAATTTATCTTATCATGTTTCTCACCAAGAAGTCTCAGCAGGTCTTAGAGTACACAGAATGAACACTAGAAGACTGAGGGAGCCAATGGGAGACAAAACTTGCATCTTCAAGGTGCTATACCACAGGATTTGTGGTATATGTTTTGATGTAATTAACATCATTTAATGCCATTTCTCCCATTGCCAGAACACATGGTCCAATCCTCAACTTTTTTTTTTTTTTTTTTTTTGAAGCTCTTACAATGAGAAAATGGAGGGGACACATCTGGGTGGGAGGGGGAGAGGGAGGAGGGAGGGAGGTCTTGGTGATGGGACACAATAACTAACTACATTGTATATTGACAAAATAAAAAATAAATAAATAAAAAATAAAATTCACAATTTACAACTCCAAAAAATAAATAAATAAATAAACTGTGTTAAAGTAAAAAAAAAAAGAACACATGGTCCATAAACAAAGGGGTAAAAGTAGGAATGTTACTTCTCATTATTACAAACTCGCAAATTGTTTGCTTTCATTCTCTACACCTTTCGTCTCTGCTAGGTGAGAGGCCTTAATTTCTAGAGGAGAAATGTTTCTACTATGGGACAAAATGACATGTCCAATAAACTAGAAATTTCAGGCTGCTACCTGACCATTTTGGGTTTCTTATGACCATGAACGGACAAGTAAGGGGGTAGGGGGAAAGGAATTTTTACGTTAACTTGATCCTGATCATAAAAGGGAAAAAGGGCTGCTGCTCTTAAACACAATGGTGGTGAAAGGTGTATGCATGTTTGGACCCCTGGGGACACTCTTAGGACTGCCATCACAGTGATTAAGACTGGAACAAAAAAATATACTGGAAGGATCATGAAGGCTCACATATTAAGAAAAAGCTTAGTTTAAAGAGGTAAAGAATCTTGTCCACAGTAAGCAGGTAAAGAATCTTGTCCAGAGGCAATACTGACTCTAAACAAAGGAAAATGAAATCGACAATGAGGGATGAAATTATAACTTTTTCTAAATCATCATACATTCAATAAGATGGCATCAAAATGTGCAAAGCAATAATCAATGGAATTAATAAGATATAAAGACAATTTAAGAATTATACTAGATGACTTATACCCCCCAAAATTCACAAAAATCAGTGGATCTATAGTTAACATACATAACATAATTAACAAATTTTACTTAATTGGAATATATAAAACACTGCATTAAAGAACTGCAGAATACATATTCTTTTCAAGAACATATACAGCAT
>NW_007728639.1:135229-136799 GCF_000696425.1 Galeopterus variegatus | reverse complement strand
TATAAAACACTGCATTAAAGAACTGCAGAATACATATTCTTTTCAAGAACATATACAGCATTTATGAAATTCTAGGTCATACATCTGGCCACAAACAAATTTTAAATGATTAAAATTATTAATAATATATTTCTAACCATAGTAGCATTAATATTAAAAGTAGATCATAAAAATACAACTGGAAAAAACATTAAAAATTAAGTGACACACTTCTAAATAATCCAGGGGACAGAGATGTAATCACACTAGAAATAAGGAAACATCTTAACTGAGAGATAAGGAAGATATATCAAGATTTGTGAGATGTAGCCAAAGTAGTTTTTAGAACAAAATGTATTGCCTTAAATGAACATATTAAAGAGGAAGATTATCTAAAATTCAAGATTTAAGCTTCCATAATTAGAAATAAGGAAACGAAAAGCAAATAAAACCTAAGGATATTGAAAGGAGAAATATTGTAAAAGTAACAGCAGAAATCAATGATATGGAGAACAAATATGCACTAGAGAAAGCTAAAATGTTAATGTTGGTGCTTTGAAAAGAGTAATAAAATGCATAAGCCATTGGCTAAAATGTTCATGCAGAAAAAAGATGGAAAACATAAGCTACCAATATTAGAAATAGAAAAGGATATATTATTACAGATCCCAGAGGCCTCAAAAATGTTAATAAAAACTATAAAATCTTAAACCAATAAATTTAAAATTTGGGGTAAAATAATCTAATGTCTCAAATAATGCTTGTACAACTGAAAACATTGACAAATAAAAGAATTAAAAAATAAGAAAATAAACTCATATGTAATCTTAGATGAAAGAATAATAGTTAACCTTGCAGAGGATAGGATTCTAAAGGGAACTTCTGGAATGTTGATTGTCTTTTTTCTCGATACAACTGTTCTACATTCTATATCCTCTTTATGAAGATTTACAATTGTATAGACTATGACACACCAACATCTGTCTATTCCAATTCAAAATATATGTATTTAAGACATTTTAAGCCACAAAATAGATGACATTTCTATTGGATTACAATCCACAGAATAAAATAAATATTCATGAGTCCATACTTACATAATAAATAAATACATACATAAATGAGAGAAGGGATAACTCTTTATTATAGAAAAATTCCAATTAATACATACATAAATAATGAGGGAACTTAAAAGTCACCACTAAAATGTCATGGCATCAGTTTAGAAAGTGTCCCTAGAACTATCTTCATAATCACTGGTTCTTTCCTTGCTGTGTCAAGTCTACTAAGAAGCTTATCAAAAGGCATTCTTCATTTCTGTTACCATGCTTTTTATTTCTAGCAATTTTTTGATTCTTTCTTAAACTTTCCATCTCTCTTCTTACATTACACATCAATTTTTGTAGATTGTCTGCTTTTACACTAAAACCCTAAACCTGTTAACCATAGTTTTTTAAACCTCTCTAATAGTTCCAATATATGTGTCATGTCTGTGTGTGTCTCTAATGATTGCTTTGTCTCTTCCAACTGTGTTCTTTCCTTGCCTTTTGTGGTGTCTTGTAATTTGTTGTTGAAAGCCATACATGTTGTG
>NW_007728639.1:133362-134183 GCF_000696425.1 Galeopterus variegatus | reverse complement strand
TGTGTCTTGCAACTCATCTCTGTTCCACTGTTCTGTTTTTGCACTAGAGCCCTGTTAGTATAGTGGTGAGGTGTGGGGGGAAAAGTGAGTGTTCTATAATGTTCCAGTAAATCTGTGGTTTAGTGGGCCTGTGTCTCTGGGCTGTAACTTTCACAAATATTTATCCAGTGGTATAGCTTTTCTTCTTTTTTTTAACCTCCTGCCCCTTCCCCTCTTTCTTGACTGACTCCTGTTGATTATGCCCCCTACCCTCTTAGCTGAGACAGAAGGCTAAAGAGAGCGGATATGGAAGAAACACCCTGCCAGCAACGGGGATGAAGTTCTAGCAAAGTCTTTTCCCTTGTAGGGTTTTGTTTTGTTTTCTGTTTGTTTGTTTTTTTTTTNTATAGGTCAAATGTGTCCCCCAAAATTCATGTATTGGAAACTCTATCTCCATTGTAACAGTGTTAAGAGGGTGGGGAATCCAAATATGGTATTTGAAAGCTGGGGCCTTTGAAATGTGACTGGATTGTGAGGACCGTGCCCTCACGAATGGATTGATCCATCCATGGAGTAATGAGTGAGCCTCTGATGGCTTTATGAGGAGAGCAAGTGAGCAGGTTAGCTATTTTGCTCAGCCCATTCTTGCCATATGACACCCCAGCAGAGAGTTCTCACCCAGAAGAAGGCCCTCAACAGATGTCTTACAGGTATTTACCTGTAAGTCCTCCTGGACCATGGCCTTTCCAGCCTCCAAAAGGTAAGAAATACATTTCTTTAAAGACTACAGTTTGGGGTATTTTGTTATAAGAAGCAGAAACACCTCCTCAGAGTGACTGTGT
>NW_007728639.1:102895-132186 GCF_000696425.1 Galeopterus variegatus | reverse complement strand
TCATCTCTTCCCTGACAGAGCCATGAAGAGTTATGTCTTCTTCACAAGAATCTGCTCAGCTTCCTGAAGGTAAAGCCCATGAAAGTTTAGGAGATTCCACTAAGACTGTGACCCTTACAGGGTTTCTGACTCTTTTTGCTAGTTCCTACCTAGCCTCTAGTAATTTATCAAAGTTTATCATTTAAATGTTCCTACTAGTTTCTGGCTCAATATATGCATATATTCACTGTGTCTCTTTTGATGTGGCTCTCTCCAGATTTGGCCATTGTGGTTTGCCATAAAACCTCAGCTCTCTATGCAGTCCAAAAGAATTTATGGATTTTTAGTTTTTCCAGATTTTTCTTTTTTTTTTCCTTTGTCTATAAGTAGTTTATTTCCTGAAGTTCCTTTCCTAAGTAGAGAGTTTAACTGTATCTACTTTTTTAAAATCATGGTAAAACATATATAATAATTTCAATTTTAAGCATTTTTAAACATACAATTGTGTGGAATTAATTAAATTTGCAATGCTGTGTAACCACTACCCCTATTTCCAAAGCATTTTTGTCATCCTAAACATAAACTCTGTGTCAATTAAGCAGTAATTTCTCATTATTAACTTCCTTTCCATTTGTGGTAACCTCTAACCTACATCTGTCTCTGAATTTCTTTTATTTTTAGTTTGATTTATATTAACTGACCCATGATAATTGTATATATTTATGGAGTATAATATGATATTTGGGTACATTTATAGTATGTGCAATGATCACATCAGGGTGTTTAGGATATCAGCTTTGTCTTATTATACGGGACATATCAGAAGTCTCCCCCTATAGAATTTGCATATGTTGTTCTCTGCCAAAGCTCATGTTGAAATCTGATCCCCAACTTAGCAGTGTTGGGAGCAGCTTGAGTCATGGGGGGCGGATTCCTCATGAATAGATTAATGCCCTCCCTGAGGAGCTGGTAATGAGTTCTCACTCTATTGGTTCCCATGAGAGCTGGTTGTTTAAAAGACCCTGGCACCTCCCTCTCTCTCTCTTGCTTCCTCTCATCATGTGATCTGCCTGTACCAGCTGCTCTGGCCTTTTCCACCATGAGCAGAAGCAGCCTGAGGCCCGTGCCAAATGCAGCTGTCCCTGAACTGTGAGCCAAGTAGACCTCTTTTCTTTATAAATTACTCAGTTCCCAGAACTTTGTTATAAGCAACAGAAACAGATGAATAAACACCCGCCCAACAGTTTCTGTACCTCACCTGCATTCAGATTATTTCTGTTCTTCAAACTGGTTGTTCTTATTCCTACCACAGATTTTTGCATATGCTTTACTTACCTTAAATGCTTTCCAGCCCAATCTTCAACTACTTAGTGCTTCCTTCATAACTCAAGTATTACTGCCCAAAGGAATCTCTACCATTGCCACCACCGCTCTGCACCCAGGCAGACAAAACCAACAGTTGCAGTTGTCACTCACACATCCTGAAGTTTCCTGTTTTTAATTGTTTTCAATTTTTAATTAAAACCACAAAATTTGACTAATATATGCTCTACTAAATAGTCCCTTAGTGCCAGTAAAGGAAAAAAAGTCTGTTTTTGTTCATTGGTATATATATCTTTATATGTACATATCTCCATTTTCAAAAGAATATTTATTATTTTCATTTAATGATGAAAGAATAAATAGATAAAGGAAGAAGGAAAGAAAAGAAAGGTATGTTGTTATTATCGACATTTCTATTATTATAATATCTCATTAAAATGCAACAAAACCAAATCAAAATATCAACCTTTGCTTAGTGAGAGTAGTAGCTTCTCTTGAAAAGTACCAATGTTGACCTAATGTTTATTCTAGAGGAGATAAAAATATTTTTATTGTAATATAAGTTTGAACCAATAATTTATCACTTACAACATCATTGTTATCACTATAATGAAAACTCAGATATATATATATATATATGAAATTGTGAAACTGCAGTTATTCCTTTAGTGACTATATATCTCACACACACACAGACTCACAAAAAGAGTGACTACACTATCACATGTTCTCCTACATAGAGTGATCTTACATTCCTAATATATATATATATATGAAATTGTGAAACTGCAGTTATTCCTTTAGTGACTATATATCTCACAAAAAGAGTGACTACACTATCACATGTTCTCCTACATAGAGTGATCTTACATTCCTATTTTTCTGAACAGTCCCTGCTTACACATCCATTTGTCCCCGCATAATTATTATTAAAATATTGGTGCCATCAAGTCATTTTGTTGGAAAGAGTATCATGTGGAAGCCAAACTCTATTTGTATTAGGCTGCTGTCTACCATTGTCCCTGTATTCTCTAATTCAATTAAGAAATATCATAAAGTAACAAAGATAAATGGAAAATGCAGAAATAAAAGCTTGCATTTTCCAAAATGCCTTGAAATCTTACTTTTCACATCAAACATACTAAAACATTAGACAAGATCCAGGGGTTAGGAAAAGCAGTGTTTCACCACACTAAAGTGAGTAACTAGCAATGGTTAAACAGAATTTCAGGGAAAGCTCAAGGGGATTGAATGTGAGGAGGGCTTATCCTCAGAACACTGAATATGAGAAAGGGGTCTATAATGGTGTAAAGAAATGTATAGAATTGCTTGTTAGCTAAAAATATTTTGAATTTCTTAATAAGAGTTTCTTTATTCATCCAAAAACTATTATTAATAACTTGCAAATTTTACAACTGATAAAATATTACAATAAATAAACAGTACTATTATTATTATATTATCATTTCACTGGAAAAAATACATATAGTTAACCACTAAAATAAGGAAGTTTGCAAATCTCACATGTTATCTGACCTAAAAAGCACTATGGGATTTTTGAGAAAGAATTGCATGCTCACTGTAGCTTGGAATAATCAGGGAAGACTTCTCACTGATATGGGATCAGAAGCATGGGCAGAAATAAAACAAGCAAGGAAGAGTGCATTTTCCGTGGTTTGGAAAGGAAATGCATAAGGAATGTTGGTTGAACTGCATCTAATGAATTCAGGTTTGGGATACAGGACTAATAACAGGGGAAAATGTGAATGCTGTATTAAAAATGCAAAGCTGAGCCAGTTTGAAGAGTTTGGACATGTTACAGAAATCTTACAGGAAGCAGTAAATCTTTGCAGAAATTTGAGCAAGTGAGTGCCAACTTGCAAACCGAAATAGAAACATGTTTGCCCCCAAAGATAAGTTTTTTAGAGATTTATAAGCAAAAATGTTGTCCCCAAAATGATTTCAATTCTTAATACTATGATAACTGATCTAAAAACTTTGTTATATAAAATATCCCTAGGAAATTCTTTGACGGCTGCTTCTCACACAAGCCTGTTCTCACTCTCCATAAGCTTTATGTTTTAATTTTTGGGTTAAAAATACATGCTCAGCTGTTCCTCATTTTCTTTTTAAAAACCTCTGCTTGGATATGCAAAATACCTACTGGATCTAGTAGGGACCCCAGATTTTATTTATGTCATTGCTGTTATATCATTCTGACCTGTTAAAACTTTCAAACTCTCCCACGGAAGAACTGCCATGGTTTTATTCCTTCCTCCTTTGTATTGCTCATTCCCCCAAACTAATTCCCATTTCCTTGTGTCTACTTTCAGTAAGGACCACTGTATCAGATCTTCCCTGTAACCACAGATCAGCATGGCGGACATTTATTTTCATACTCCATGACTATGCCACATTGTTTGTTTAGCTTTCCATAACTGTATTGTGAGTACATCTTTATAATAGCAATTTCACAATTTTTACAGTAAGCTTTATTATGTTTCTCACCTTGACCATCTAAGACAAGGTTATTTGGTGAAAAATGCAGTTGGCTAGAGATTTTCAATCTGAAAAATGTTTGACTTCCAATTGCAGAAATGTATTATGTTAATATCATTATATTCTTTCACCAACCCAAGAGCACATAATGAAGTAAAAAATCTTTGGCGATATATTATTTATAACTTTTTTTTTAACTTTTGACTGCTAAGAAAATGGAAAAAAAAAGAATGAACTTCCTATTTGTGAGGATTTATAAACAGTTTAAAACTGGCATTTGGACAGATAAATTATTTGCTAAAATAGTAGGTTTTAATTAAAGCTGTATAATAAGTAATTTTACAGCCCAGCACTAAAATTTATCTTCCAAGATTAAATTATTAACTTGTTTTATAAACCTTATATGATTTATATGATGCCAATGAAAGTGTGATGAAATAATGTCGCCATCACACGACCAATGTTTCTCATTTCAAAATATATTTGCAGAAGTTCCATTTCATAAAATGGTATTTGTAAATTATTTCTCTGTAGTAATTATATAGTGTGAACATATTAGGATTTAATTGAAAACATTTACATATGATTTAAACATTGCCTTTTATTGAAATTATACTCAATTCTGAATAAATTTGGACTGTGACTATTTATTTTTCCCAATCAATATCTTCAATAAGAGAATATCTTTTTGATCTTCTAGAGAATCAGTTTACATCTACTTATGAAAAACACTGCATTCTTTGCAAAGATCCAGTTAACTAATCTACTATGCTTGAGGGAAAGGAAGTTGTATTAAATTAGCAGACATGAAATTCAAGAACACTGAGCCAGAACTTAAAAAGCGAAAGAAAAAGTTAAATAACTAATGAGTGAAAAATAAAGCATCTAATTTTTCCAAGTGTCACTACAGAGTTTTTCTTTGTTCGTTACATCTTTGCCCACCAAAATATTATTTATAATTGCCTTAATGCTCAAAAAAACCCCAAAATACCCAGCAACAAACCCTCTTTGACATACATGTATCAAAATATCAGATTGTACCCCATAAGTATGTACAATTATAATGTGTAAGTTAAAAGAAAAAAGAAAAAAGTTTAAGGTTCCAACTCCAGTGCCACCGGAGGAAAGTGGATGTGATATTATTATGGTTTAAAATAGTAATGAAAATTACTATATGTCTTTTGCATTCATTTATTAAATTGCCACCTTGAGGATGTATATTATTGATGAGTATTTAATCACAATTGATCCTTACACATGGTGTAGATGTCTATAATATTTTTAATTAGCAAAAAAGTGAATAAACATATAAATTTAATAAATATTGAAAAAAATAACTTGATACAGGCTCTGTTTTTCTTTATTTGGCCTCACAGTTAACATGATGGAATCCTCACGTTAAGTGTTCATTAAATATTCACTGAATCACCAAATAGATTTCGACCTAATTCTATGTTAATATATAATCATTTTGTCTCAGTATGCCATACCCCGATGACATACAAATTCTAAAAACAAGGCTCATAGCTTCAAAGTTTGATTCTTGGATTACTCGCTCCTATTTGGAAAGGTAACTCCCTGAAATTTAGTCTTATGCTTTTTATATAGAGACAATATCTCCTTTGCAGTTTGTAACGAAGCTTAAATAAAGTAATGCATGGGAAACATTTGTTCTATGCTCCATGGAAATGCAGTCTATTATCATAATAACAAAAGTTCAAAAGCAAAATACTTTTACTGCCATCTAATTCAGTCCTTTCATTTTACAGATGTGGAAACTATATTCAGAGGCTAGGGTGGATGCACGATTTGCTCTCTTGATTTTCATTTCTTTGTAATTTCTCTACTTTGGTGTCATTTATTTGCTCATCATGTTTAGTCTTCCTTCCAAATATTATTTGAATTTCTATGGGAAGCTCAAGAAGCCTTCACAAATAAGACAAAAATCTCTTGGACAATTGGAGGTACAGCAGATTTGGTTATGTGTGAACTCCCTAAACACTTTTCAGTATCAGAAACTGACTAGATCATTCATTAAGTTAAGCTGGGCAAATATCTGAGTCCAACCACTTTTATAAACTAGAATAACCTAATTAACATTTCTATCTTCCCACCACAACACACCCATAGTTACAAAACCTTTCAAGGTAGTTATTTTTTGTGGGCAAAGGGAGGAGGGACAGCAAGGTTTTGGGATAGTAAAGGCAAGAAGGAATATTTATGCCATATCAGGTTGAGGGGATGAAAACATGTACTGTTCTGACTAGCTATAAAGAAGTTGGATGTGATTGTAGTTGTTTGCTCTTTTATAATCAAGCCAAGGAAATTATTATGTCAATGATTATGGAAGACCATAAAAATTAAGGGGTGAAAAAACTTCTTTAATTTACTTATACTTCCTTTATGGGGCCCCAGTTAATGTTTAAATATTATTTTTTTTTAGAATTCAATTTTAATTTATATTAATCATTTCTCTACTGACTTTTTAGCTATCCCTCTTTGTATTGTTTTAGTTGTTACTCAAGGGATTATAATATATGATCTTTTTTTTTTTAGAATTCAATTTTAATTTATATCAATAATTTCTCTACTGACTTTTTTAGCTATCCCTCTTTGTATTGTTTTAGTTGTTACTCAAGGGATTATAATATATGATCTTTGCACAATCTACTTACAGTTATTTTTGTAGTACTTCATATAAAATGCAGAAAGCTTGCAATCACATAGGTCTATTACTACCCCCCCCACACACACACTATTAAGCTACAGTTTTCATATAAATTTAGTATTTTAAACCAACCAGACAATTTATAAATTTTACTTTAAGTGGTCACATGTATTTTAAATAAACTAAAAGTAAGACAAACTACTCTTTACCTAGATATTTACCACTTATTAGCTCTTCAGTCCTTCTCTAAAATCTGAATTTTCATCAGCTGTCATTTTCTGTTTAACTTGAAAAAAATTAAGTCAGCATATTTTGTAGTGTAGTTGTGCTGCAACAAATTCCCTTAGTTTTCTTTAAGCTGAAAAAGTCCTTATTTTCTTGCATTTTTAGAGATATTTTTCTTGGATATAGAATTCAGAGTTAACAGGATTTTTTTTTTCCTTCAGGACTTTAAAAATGTTGTTCCAAGTTTTCTTGCTGCCAAAGTTTCTGATGAGAAGTTTATGATTAAAAAATTATTATTCTCCAGATTGGAAAATGTTGAGTTTCTCTGACCACTTTCAAGATTATCTCATTATTTTGGTTTTCAAAAGTTTGCCTATCATGTTCTTTACCATGATTTATTTTATATTTTCCTGTTATAAATGTACTAAACTTAAAGCTATAAAATTATCTTATACCATACTGGGGGATTTTCAGCTATTTTTTTTTCCATTTTCTTTTCCCCATATCCTACTTTAACTCTCCTCTAGGTTTTCAGTAACATATGGGTACGTTAGACTTCTAGTATTGGTAACATGTCCCTGAATTTTTGCCATTTTTAAAATCCTTTTCTTTCTGTTACTGAGATCAGATAATTTCTCTTTAGTTTAAGCCCATGAACTCTTTCATCCATCATCACTGTTCTGCTATAAAGCTATCAGAAAATTATATATCTAGATTTATTATAGATCTAGATTTTACAAGTGGTTATTTTTTATATTTTGATTATCTTACATATATTGCATATATACATATTTGAATTAGTTAATTTATTTTCATTGTATATATTTAAGATGTACAACATAATGTTTTGATATACATATGCATAGTGAAATGGTTACTACAATCAAGCAAATTAATATACCTATCATCTCACACAGTTATCATTTTTATGGTAAGATCACCTAAAATCTACTCTCTTAGAAACTTTCCAGTACACAGCATAATACTATAAACTATAGCCCTCATACTGTGCTTTGTATTTCTCAACATATTCTTCCTACCTAACTACAACTTTGACAGACAAAAAAAAAAAAAAAAAAAAAAAAAAAAAAAAAAAAAACCATCCAAATCAAAAAGGACAAAGTAAAACTATACTTGTTTACAGATTACTTAATCCTAAATGTACAAAACCCTAAAGACTACACACACACACACACACACACACACACACAACTATTAGAACTAATAAATGAATTCAGAATAGTTGCAGGATACAAAGGTAACATACAAAAATCAGTTACATTTCTGGATAGGATAATGACCTATCCAGAAAATAAATCAACAAAACAACCCCATTTAATAGAACATTAAAAATAATAAAATACTTAGGAGTAAATTTAACCAGTGATGTAAAAGATCTGTGCATTGAAAACTATGGAACAGCAATGGTAGAAACTGTTACACAATAATGACCTATCCAGAAAATAAATCAACAAAACAACCCCATTTACTAGAACATTAAAAATAATAAAATACTTAGGAGTAAGTTTAACCAGTGATGTAAAAGATCTGTGCATTGAAAACTATGGAACAGCAATGGTAGAAACTGAATTGAAAAAGACACAAATAAATAGAAAGATTCCCTATATTCATGGACTGGAAGAATCGATATTGTTAAAATGCTCATACTTTTCAATACAATGCCTACCAAAATTCCACTGGCGTTTTTCACAGAAATAGGAAAGGGAATTCTAAAATTTCTATAGAACCACAAAAGACCCCAAATAGCCAAATCAATCCTGAGGGGGGAAAAGCAAAGTTGGAGGCATCACACTGCCTGGTTTCAAATTATATCACAAAGCTACAGTATTCAAAACAGTATGGTACTGGAATAAAAGCAGATACATAGATCAACAGAACAGAATATAGAGCCCAGAATAAACCCAAGCATACACAGTCAACTAGTTTTTAACAAGGGCACCGAGAAGACATAATGAGGAAAGGGCAGTCTCTTCAATAAATGATGTTGGAAAAACTGGATATCTGCTTGCAAAAGAATGAAATTGGACCCTGTAACATATACAGAAATCAACTCAAAATAAATTAATAATTTACACCTGAAACTGTAAAAATTCTAGAAGAAAACATAGGGGAAAAGCTCCCTGACATAGGTGTTAGCATTGATTTTTTGGATAGGGCACCAAAAGCACAGGCAACAACAACAACAACAAAAAAGCAAATGGACTACATCAAACTAAAAACATTTTGCACAGCAAAAGAAAGAATCAGCAAAATAAAAATGCAACCTATAGATTTTGAGAAAATATTTGCAAACCATATATCTGGTAAGGCATTAATATACAAAATGTTTAAAGAACACACACCTCTCAATAGCAAAAACATAAATTACCCACTTAAAAATTGGGCAAAGTATGAGCAAATGGCTGAATAGACATTTTCCAAAGAAGAGAAAGAAATACCCGACAGGTATATAAAAAGGCACTCAACATCACTGATCATTAGATAAATACAAATTAAAACCACAGTGATGAGATTTCACCTCATACCTGTTAGGATGGCTATTATCAGAAAGATGAGAAAAGTATTGGTAAGAGTGTGGAGAAAAAGGAACCCATTTACACTGCTGGTGGAAATGTAAATTGGTACAGTCACTGTGGAAAACAGTATGGTGATTCCTCAAAAAAATTAATAATAGAACTATCATATGCCCCAGCAATTCTGCATATGGGTATATACCCAAAGAAATGAAATCAGCCCTTCACAGAGATATCTTCACTCCCATGTTTACTGCAGCATTGTTCACAGTAGCCAAGATATGTAAACAACATAAATATTCATCAATAGATGATTGGATAAAAATTTTGTGATATATATGTGCATTATGTATATGTTGTGTGTATATATATATATAATATTCTACAAACACATATACCTATATATATATATATATGTAAAATTCAGCTTTTATAAAGAAAAAGATCCTGCCATTTGCAACAACATAGAGAAAACTGATGAATATTATGCTAAATCAAATATGCCAGACACACAGAAAAATACTGCATGATCTCTGTTGCATGCAAAATCTAAAAAAAAAAAAAAAAATTGAATACATAGAAACAGAGTAGATGGTGGTTACCAGATGAGAAGTGGGGGGTGGGAAGGGAAATGGGAAGATGGAAGCCAAAGGACATATTACATGTTTAATATAAAAATGCATTATATTTTTATATCATTACAGGTCTTAAATTTTCTATCTGTTCATTCTTTATGGGTAGTTTATTTTGCACCATTGAGCATAGTTATAATAATTGCTTTAAAGTCTTTGTTTAATAATTTTAACATTTCATCATATTATTGTTGTCCACTTGGTCATCTTTTTACTTGAGAATGGGTCACGTTTTTGTATGGTGGGTCATACAAAACATATGTTCTGTGTTAAGTAATTGCAGATTGCATTTTAGACATTTTGATTGTTCTATTGTGAAGGATTTGTATTCTATATTATTCCTCTAAATATTCTTGTGTTTTTATGAGGGGACTGAATATTCAGAACTCAAAAAAAAAAATGCATGAAGAGTTTTTGAGGTAAGAGCAGCTTGAGGTTCTAATTCTTATCTGGTGACCTTGGCTTTTAAAAGTGTATTTTTGAGCTTGAGCTCCATACAGAGAATAGGCTGGCATTCTGATTGTGAACTATAAGTCAAGGTAGCTGCTTTGTAATTGCTAAATATAAAGTTTTGAAATATATGAAATCTGGAGCTGATTTCTTTATCAGGCAGGATATTATGTATTTCTAATATGCGTGCATGTTTTTATAAATTCTTTTCCCATCATCCATTCTTATTCCTTACGTAAAAAGGTTAATGTGATTTAGCGGAAAGATCTATAGTCTTGATTTGAAACAACCAGTGTACTGAAAGGTGCTTGTGTTTCACACCAGGGCTAAGCAGGGACCGAAAATATAGAGCATGTTGGAACATATCCTCTAACACCGAAGAGTTTAGAGGAGATACAATGAAAATGTATTATGCTATTCAGTTGCATGGAGCTGCCACAAATAGGTGGAAGGCATAAACATATGACTAATCTATACTGATAAACACTATACTTTGATTCCACTAAATGAAAAACCTAATCTCACTTTGGACAGTAAAGATAGCTAATATCTAGCATTTAGTTGTATCCCCAAATGCTGAAAATTGAGTCAAATGCGAGGTGGTATTTACCAATGGTAAATACCTTAAGTTTCTGGCTGAATGTCATGATGCAAATCCTTTCTTACCCCAGTTTTGGCTTTATCATTTAAAGCAAGCTAATTGGGATAATAAAGTACTCAGTCTGACTATTTTGCTGTCTAACATTTTTAATACAAAGTATGACTCAGTGTATATCAATATGCATAACCATAGCATGATTTTATGAAATGCACAATTTGGTACAGCTTCTATATGAAAAACTGACTTGCAATCCTGGTAATCACTGTTAAATCTTCTTCTATAAATAGAAAATACAGTATTCACAGGATGTGGAATGCAGGTCTGTGGAGGGCTGATTTTTCACATCTGAGGGTTCTGCATGGCTAACTATGAGTCTTGAGCATCTGTGGATTTTGATATCTGTGGAGGATCCTGGAACCAGTCCTCTGTGCATGCTAAGGGACAACTATACATAAACATAGGAAGACTTAGTGATACACATGTTGACCTAAAAATAAAATGATAAAGCTGTAAATGATCAAAAGTAAATCTAATAATGAACAAGTGTGAGAGAATAGGTGATGAGTAGAGATGAATCCTAGATATAGAAGTAATTTCAGTCTGAAGAGGTACTAGCATATGCAAATGCCTGAAGTCATGAAATAGCATGCATTATTTAGGTAAATATGTATAATTTATTATGACTCACAGGACTGATGAACAAGTGTGAGAGAATAGAGAGGTGATGAGTAGAGATGAATCCTAGATATACAAGTAATTTCAGTCTGAAGAGGTACTAGCATATGCAAATGCCTGGAGTCATGAAATAGCATGCATTATTTAGGTAAATATGTATAATTTATTATGACTCACAGGACTGTTAACAATATGCTTTGAGTTTGAAATGATAGGAAGGAGACAGTCACATTGGTCCTGTAAAGGAGTTTGAGATAAGGAGCTACTAAAGGGTTAAAATAATTTAGTACTTTGTTTCTATCAGATTTCTAAAATATGGTGATCTGAAGGTATTGGGCATGTTAGAAGGGGTATCTAATAATGGCAAGAAGAAAATCTAGGAGAGCCTATTGCTTTAGCCCAAATGGGAAAAGATGGATTTATGAAGTAACTGTGGGATTCAGAATAGGCAGCAAATATGAGAAGTATTAAGAGGCTGCACTGACAGAATACATCAATGAATTAAATGTAGTATGTGAGATAGATGCAGGTCTTGTTTAACATTAGAATTATTTTCATGGTGTTATTAACAAAAATAAAAATTATAGAAGGATAATGAGATGGGAGTGGAGGAAACATGAGTACATATTTTTGTTAGATTTAATATGACGACCTACGTTATTATAGTGTAAGAATAAAGTATAGGGTTTGTAGTAAACCAGCTATCAGGTTAAATAATAAAAATAATGTTAAATAGCAAAAATGATGAATCTTCCACTATGTCATTTTGGTCAACTTATTCAATTTCTCTGGTCCAAATTCCAGCCATTGTAATATGGGGCAATAATGTTGCCTATGGATTAGTTGGTGATGAAGATTAAATGACATAAGAAAGGTGATGTTTCGAGCAGTAGCAGGCCCCTGGGAAACATGGGTTAGTGTTGAGTATTATTATTAACTGTCAAGGGCAAATTCCAATAGCTACCTTATTGGGTGGTTGGGTAAATATACAGGGTAATGTTTTGAAGTTGTCCCACTGCCCAACACATAATGTTTTGTTTGTGGAAAAATAGAATTAAAAGATAATTCAAATTTTTCTGTGAACATTTTGCAGTGCCTTTGTAGTTGGTATGTTACATATAATAACATACTGTGGGGTCTGAGGCATATTTCTGCAGTAGATATAGGACTGGACACACTAGGTTTGTGGGGAAGGGGAGGACAGCTCATGCCAGTCACACCTATTTGTATGATGACATTTGTCATAAACTAACAGTTTTAGAGTTTTTTAAATTTTAGAATTGTGGATAAAAGATGGAAGCTCTGGTATGACAGTTTAGATGATATTGCTGAACATGGTGGGAAAACAGCATATGAGATTTGCCCAATTAAATAGCATACAAGATTTGAGTCAATCAAAAAGGTTTTGATAGTACCTGGAAAACAGGTGAAGACTAAAGCAGAAGATGAGTGCAGGGAAACTTTGTTAGAAGAAAGCATGTCGAAGAAGAAAGAAAGGTGACAGTGGGGGCTGAAATCAAGGGGAGAAATGAAAGCCAAGTTTTGTGCTGGGAAGTAAAATGGAGCAGCAACAAAGAGGTGCTAGAGATTTTTCCAAGTTTATAAAAATAATGGTAAATAAAAAAATAGCTAAAAATAGGAACCTATAACTCCTGTTCCAGATAAAAGAGAAAAAACTTAAATACAGTATTCTTAAAAGGAACATAGAAAAAATATCAAAGAAAATTACTTGGCTTCTAGACGAGTAGTTTCTTTATTCCTCCTTTTTTCAGTCACATAACACTAACAATGTGTATTTAATTTGAAAAACCAGGACTTTCTCTTTTCAAAGTTAATTCCAGGAAATGTCTATATTCAAAATACCAAAATTAAAAAGTAAGACTTTTGTAACTTTTGATATTGTAACAGTTTAAGAATAGTTCAGTGTATGTTTACTTTCACAAAGAAAAGAAGGTGTAACTGAGATTTTATTTCATTTAATCCATGGTTCCAAATAATCATTTGATTGCCAAGAAAATGAGCTCATTTTTCTTCCTTGTGACTCTATGTTTTTTTCTTCTTTGCTCCATGAACATTTTAACCATAGAAACTCTGTTTTTTCTAATAAGCATTTTAGATGCATATTTTGCCTGAACCAATGGAGCAAATGTTGAGAGAATTTTCAGCTTATTAGCAAAATTTTAAAAATTCTAAAAATTTCTCAAAGTTAACTTAGGATTGATAGTAAGTTCTTCTCTGTGGGGAGCATGACAGTTTATATAGGTCAGAATTTTTTAATTTATTTCACATAAAGGAATTGACATGTAAAATTATTGTTGCAAAGCAAAACACAAATGATTTATCTGAACACTCAAATAAGTCACATAATATGAGTAAACAAAAATGATTCATAGGATTTCACTCCATTTAATAGAGATGATGGCCATTCTAGACAAAGACTGCAGAAATTAATATAAATTTGGGGGGAAATACTTAGGGCTTATATTAGAGTAATAATTATGTGCCCAAGATTTAGGTCCACACTACCCCAGGTTACATAAGGATGATGAAAATGCTTCACTTACTATTCCAGTGCATATAATACTCTTTCCCCCATAAATGTAAATTATTTTCTAATGCACTGTATTTAATACATTTGACTTTGTTACACACTGTATTTTCCACTTGTGAATATGTGTTGCGTGTGTGTTAGTATGTGAATATAAAATTCTCTTATTTCTTTTAAGATTAATGAAGTGATAATAATCATTGATAAATGTTTTCTTTAAGAGTTTATTTTTATTTTTGCTTAAGTTTTGTTGCTTGAATATTTACTTTAAGGAAGATCCCACTGATTGCTTTTCTGAAGGAAGGTGAATTGCAGTATAAACCAGGTTCTAACGTTGCATATTACTGAATAAAATCCTGGGTGAATATGCACCTGCATTAATTGCCATGAGAAATGTTAGAAATTAGTTGTCACCATCCAATGGAGGTTTTTATTTTTAAAATTCCTTACAATTTCCTGAATTGATCTTTATATTCTCAGAATATGACCATCACTAGAATTAACTGTATGGAACAACAAACATTACAAAAAGTGTAACCGCCACACCATTTATAAAGTAAACATGAAAATGATGTGAGATACGTCAATTTACAAAGCACAGATGGTGACTGACTGCCAAAATTTTAACTTATCCTTTTCAGTTGATCATGCCCATTTATAAAGTAAACATGAAAATGATGTGAGATACGTCAATGTACAAAGCACAGATGGTGACTGACTGCCAAAATTTTAACTTATCCTTTTCAGTTGATCATGCATAATTTAATATGTCAGTCAATTGAGGCTCAATAGAAAATAGAAAACTTGTAGGAGGTAGTTGAAAACAAACCTCTTGGAGCTAATATTAACAATATGTAGACTACAACATAGCAGGCAAAAATTACTACTGAATGACTTTTATGTATTTGAATTTAGATTTGAAAATTCTAAATTAGTTTCTCCTATTCCAAAGTTATCTATAATTCAGAAAATGTAATGTTTATTCACTTTAATGAAAGTTATCTTTTTGAGATTAAAGTGTTTTATAATAGTCAACTACATAGACATAAATAGAAGAAACGTTAAAAATGTGATTTTTAAAAAAGTATATAAAACATTTATTGATAAAAATATTGATAGAGGTGTATGGAGTAAGAACTTAAAATCTGTAGACATAAATAAGAATTCCTTTCTTGATAACTGTTATTATGGTTTTTGTTGCTTCAGGTAATGTTATCTAAATGATTTTAAAGTAAGTGAGATGTGGATATTGTACTAAACATAGTGATTCTTTAAATTTTTAATTTACAAAGGTACATTAGATTTTATTAAATTAAACTTACTTGTTCTATCCATTGCTGTAATAAACTGGTAGATAGTTGCTGACCTAGTTTTATTCCTCTACCTAACTTAATTCTACTATAAAAGGTAATGTGATAAACTTGTGATATATAAGTGTACATTTGCACAATTGTGAAGATATTGAAACAAGAAGGAAAAAGAGATTGCATATTAACACTATACTTAGTAAGCCAATAAAGCAGTTATGCTATAAGTACTTAAATAACTAAATTGAATTTTAAAAACTATTTTTAATAATGCCCTACCAACCCTATTAGATGAAGCTATCAGCTAAAAGCAGCACAAAGTTTCAGTGTGAGAAGTTTGCACATGTTCAGGGAAAAACCTAGAAAGGAAGAAACTATTGAAAGCACTGAACATTCAAACTGCTCCCTTATCCCAAATCTGCAATCAGTGTTTGTGGCTGGTGGCCCAGGATGGGATAGTCAGCAGGGCCACCTGTCTTATCACTGCTCACGAGTACCTACAAACCTGCCATATTAGTCCATTTTCTGTTGCTTAGAACAGAATACTTAAAACTGTGTAATTTATTGAAAATATGAAATTTATTTTTTGCAGTTTTGGAGGCTGAGAAGTCCAAGGTCCAGAGGGCGTATCTGGTGAGGTCCTTGTTGGTGGGGATGTACTGCAGAGTCCCCAGGCAGTAGAGGCTATCACACGACAAGAGGGCAAGAGCACATGTTAATGTGCTCTCTTGCTATTCTTAAAATAAAGTCACTAGTGCCACTCCTGTGATAACCCCGTTATCCATTAACCCATGAGTCCATTAATTAATGAAAGGATTAATCCATTCATGAGGGCATAGCCCTCACGATCTAGTCAACTCCTGAAGGCCCCACCTTTCAGTACTACCACATGAGCTTTGGAGGGGACGAAAACATTCAGACCATAGCACATGCCTAGAATCAAAGTGTTACAAATAACAGGTGTAAACAATGTTCAATTCCTTTTGCTTTGGCCCGTGTATATTACATCTTAGCTGCTTGTCATCTTTCCTATACCTACTATGTTAATATAAGTATAGCTCCTCAATTAGTGCCTATAACATGCAAATAAAATAATTAGCATTCCCCTTTCCCACAAATCCATACAGGTGGTGAATATAAAGGTGAGCAATAAGAATAAAAAAGTTCACATAAACAATCTTTATGTATGGGAAATATTGAAATTCAAGGACTTGCAATGGAACATATGGTTGGAACAATATGGAATTCAGATTTAAGTACAGCTCATGATATATTAAAATTATACTCTTATTTCAACAAGTAATAAAAATATGGTGTTTCATACTTATCATAAACTATTACATTAAAAGATTGAAAAGTGATAAAGTCAAAACTGGAGATTGAAAGCTGGAGAAAAAGAATATGAGGCATCTATAATACTATTTTTCACTTCAGAGCTTTACTTGGAAATTAGAACAAATGCAGTCTAAGCAGGGAAAATGGCTGAGGCGAGGAGAGGGTCAGTCTGATTTTTTTTTCCCCCTTTTCTGCTTTTTCCCTATTTTGTCACTAAGCAGGAAGAAGAGCCAAAACAAAAGGCTCAGTGTGGGCCATGCTTTGGAAATTTTGACAACAAAAATGGCTGAGGCGAGGAGAGGGTCAGTCTGATTTTTTTTTCCCCCTTTTCTGCTTTTTCCCTATTTTGTCACTAAGCTGGAAGAAGAGCCAAAACAAAAGGCTCAGTGTGGGCCATGCTTTGGAAATTTTGACAACAAAACATACAGAGTACAGGCTCTCATGAGTTTTCAGGAAAAAAAGTCCTTTATTATAGTCATCTGAGCATGGCACGAATAATTAAAATGAACTGACAACATTCTAAGTCTTTTCAAGTGTATTTGGAATCATGGACAATAAACAACTCTGAGAAAAATTCTTCATTTCTTGGGAGTAACATAGTACATATTTCTATTCAGGACTAAATATGATATGTGAAAAAATATTATTGTAATATCTATTTAGTTAAATACGTATTGAATTTTATTTTTATTTATATATTTAATATATATATATTTATAAATATATATATTACATATCATTAAAATATATTTATTATATGCTGTATATTATACATACACACACATACATACACACACACTTGTACTATGTGTATATATCCTCTTAGCAATTCAAAACCAGCAGTTTAAAACTGGCTAGCTCACTTGGTTAGAGGGTTTGGTGCTGATATTACCAAGATCAAGGGTTCAGATGTCCATACTGGCCAGCCACCAAGACAAAATAAAAAATTAAAACTGATTTTAAAAACCTTACAATTAAGAAAAGGGCTTAGATTTGTTTTACTCAGTGTTTCACATATATTCCTGACTTTTTTTTTATTCTTTTCAACCAAACACCTATTAGAATCTCAGAAAGATTCAGTTGTAATTTTAAGTAAAAATATTTATAATTAGTTTGATTTTGCACATTCTTAATTTGGTTATGACATATTGATAGCATTAAGAGGTTAAAAGTTGTTATAAGAAGTTCCACATTCTAAATATTTTTCCCTGCTTCCAGTATTAAGGGGACTTTGCAATGACTGAAAGTTCAAAATTATTTCTGTTGAATAATGAGTACCATGGGATAATAATTGGAATATTTTATCCTTCGGTTTTGATTCTCTTCAGTGAGTACACAAGCTACATACCTTATATATTTAAAAGTGTATTTATATCATACCTGCCTTGATTATGTATATTTTCTCAAACTATAAGTGCCTGATTCAAGGGAGTTTGCTATTGCAAGCATCAGAGACATGAAATAGCTGGCTTTTCCCTTAGGTGCAACAATCTAGTACATGATATCATAATTCTCATGATGGCCTTGTCTGCTCTTTCTGTGGGCCACACCTATAAGGAAAGAGTATGTTCAACCACAAGTTATATTACATGTGTGACATAAAATCACATGCTCACTAAAGTTTCCAAAAATCCGTTCTACAAGCTGTCCTACTTTTTGATAATTGCTACTACGATATGCATCCATGCATCATTTTAGAAAGGAAAATGCATTATAATCTATTAATAATAACAGTGCATGCATATTACACACATAGGATTGTGCATCATTAAATCATCATTTTGAAATGAGGAAACTGAGGCTTAAAAGTCAAATAACTTGCAAGGAGACACACACCATTATACTACCTTGTTCCATTACAATGTATTACTAAGAACATATTGCTAGGTAGAAGTGTTACTAAATGGCAATTAAATGAGAAAGACTTAATAGAAAATTAAGTTTCGACTGGAGTTAGTGAAAATAAAGATGGTAAGAAGTGATACTCTTTTTTTGAGCTGAGGAGAATTTTGAGATAAGACCCAATTTCTTTGTTTAAAATAAAGAAACTTAAAACAAGAGAGTATGTGTGATGCTTCAAATCAGACAATAAATATGGATTAGAACTGATATCACCTGACCACTATCAGCCGTGATATAAAAAGGCACTACCCTCTGTTCTTAGATTTATAGTCGCTCACATTTTACTTGCTCTATTGGAGCAGCAGTAACTTTTATAGCACAAAAAAAAATCCATAAATATTACTTTGAATCTGGTTTCTAATACACATCATGAGGATATTTAATCAATGTGAAAGGACAGATGAGAGGAACTGAGTGAGTAAAAATGTGCCGATGGAAAAGAACCGAAGCCCAACTTATTTTCCTGCATAATTTTATGGTGAACTTGGCCTGGCCTGTAATGACCCTACAGATTATTTATATGTACTTCTAATCATGACTGTTTTCCCTGTTGGAAACTGAAAGTAGAGTTACCCTTTTTTTCTTAATGAAGCCCTTTCTTTATCTTTATATGCAAAGAACTAGGGCAAGATAGATTCAGTCTATTCCACAAAATAGGAATCGTGCATGGTGAATGATCAAGTGAAAAATAAAGTCCTGCACATGTGAGAACATAAATTAGGACAGGCACTGATAAGTTTTCCAGCAGAAATTGGTTATTTTTAGGATCTGATAGCACAGGGGATCCATCAAACTATGACTGAGCAGCCTATCTAAAGAGAAAACAGCAGAGGACCAGCTTAGTTAGTGCATGGCTTCTGAACTGAACTTACATATTCTTTGTTTTCACTCGGGAGAACAGAACTTAGCAGAGGCAATGTAAAACCCGTACACCATTCTTTAGGCCCTCTCTTCCCCTTCAACAATAACCATGGAGGCCTCGTGTTTGAGCAGATTTGCCACATGGATCAGAATAGCCCTGGAGCATTGCAGCATCCTCACAAGAGATCACTAAGAAACAACAGACTTATGTAGTGTTAAGTTTGTAAGAGTGCAGTTGTTTGCTACTACATCACAGTTTACATGTTAATATGTGAACTTAACCGAAACTTTTAATTTCTTAATGAAATCGAATGAAAATGAATAGGATGTTATCATAGACCTGGACTAATAGCCCATTTGGTAAGAGATTTGCTTCTATGGCTGGAAGTAGAAGTAAACTCAAACACTGACTAGGATTACAGCCATGCTACCTGCTTATAGCTCTCCTGTTAGCCAAAGCAGAAACTCACTGTCACTGGAAACTCTGCTATAAATCGAGAAACAAAAAACAGAATTCTGGGTCCAACTCTCAATACCCACAAGGAGCTGATCTTAAGCCAATCCTCTATCTCCCAATGAAAATTATAATCACTGCCTAGATTAAGAAAGTGACCCAAAGGATCTACAGTTAATTAGCTAAGGCAAGATTTTTACAAAGACATTCCAAGGAGCAAATAGTCTACAAGATGCCTCTAATAAGACATTTATGGACAAATACATTTGGGAAATCCTCAACGGTGTCATAGAAATTCAGAAAGCATATTAGCATATTAAAGGCTCTTAGAAGTCACCAGTTAAACATATTTGTGTGACTTTGCTGAATATGATTTTTTTCTAAATTTATTTGTTTACTGAATTCTGTTTGTATAATACTAGTTAATATCTTGAGTGTCTGGCATTTCCAGAATACCTTTTAGGAATAATCCTAATACAAAGAACGCCAAAAGTGATGCAGTTGTAACCAGGGCTGGAGAAAAACACTGTGAAAGTGGAAATATGTTACATCAAAAGGGCAGAAACCAGAACAGCAGAACCATATCATACCAATTGCCAAGCTCATGTCATACCAATCACTAAGTTGTGTCAGACCCACCACACTGAAGGAGAAAACACACAATTGACCTAACCCTAGCAATAGTGTTAGTCGCCACTACCAGTGTAGTTGTCAATGTATTATCGCATCATGACCCGAGTACTAATACTCTACCCTCAGACACAGCAAATGACATGAAATCTAATCATTTCAAGTCTTTGTTACATTTTTAGAGTTAAAGTTATTTGCTGTGTCTGATGTGAATATATCATGTTGACTTTTTCTTTCTTTCTTTTTTTTTGTCTTTTATTGATACATCCATTTGATATATACAGGTCAACTTACTTTCAAGTAGGAAATTGTTATAAGCAATTTTGACTGTGCACAAGTTTCTTTATGAAGTTTCAAGACAATGGCAAGATAAATTTCCTGAATGGCAATATGGATGTTTAGCAGCATTAAGTATCCTTCAAATAAAGATTAAAATGTATATGCCAAAATAAGGGGAAAAAGAAATGCAGTAAGAGAACAAATCAAAAGTACCACTAGGTTTAGTTACTGTTTTTGTGTTTCCAAAAATGTTATTCTTTCTAAGATAACAACATTAATCCACCACTGTAATGCTACTAGGTCTTCTTTTAGTTATTTATAGACAATGAAATACTTTCTCAATAAAGAGAGGCATACAGATTCCACAAGATACTTGGGAAAGCTCACAGGAAACTGCTAATGGTTTTTCTGCAAATAATGATAACAGCAGCTTCTTTTCTACTTTAACCACCGAAATAGTTAGTGATAAAGAATCTAGAATAAAATGTCAAAACAAAAATAATGAATGTCCCTGTGTAAATGAAATTTTAAGTGATTAATTTCTTATACTTTTTACGCTCTCTCCCCCTTTCTTCAAAATAAGTACTTATTTTAAATATTTTACCCATCATATAAAGTAGAAAATTGTTTTTATAAATTTAACTTAAATGAAATTGAGATTTATAATAGGACTACAAAAATATAGAGTGGTTTGATGAGATTAGACGCCACTACTGTCAGAATGGATGGATCTAGACAATTAGTATCATCATGTTATTTATCATCTGGGAACACATGTTATTTAAGACTTGGGAATAAACAGTGAAAAATTGAGATTTATAATAGGACTACAAAAATATAGAGTGGTTTGATGAGATTAGACGCCACTACTGTCAGAATGGATGGATCTAGACAATTAATATCATCATGTTATTTATCATCTGGGAACACATGTTATTTAAGACTTGGGAATAAACAGTGAGATACCCAGCTTTGCATGTGGAATCAGACCTTGACAATCTGCACTCATTTACCTTGCAAAACATAAACCTGTTTTTTCCTCAGGTTCACATATAATTAATTTTAAACTTAGTCACCACTGATGACTGCGCAACCTTCTATTTCCTTAACTGGCTTCAAATGTTTCAAGTCTTCATAAATCTCTTTTTCTTCAGCAGCCTATGTTATTGCCAAATTCCTCACTATATTTCCTGAAGAATCATTGTGCAGCAATGTGCATTAGTAAATGCTTAATTTCAGGAATGCTTTAGTTTAACAATTTGCCTTGAAGGCATCCTAGGTCATGTGTTACCCACTATCAAGAAGATCCAATAGCAGTCAAAATAGGGAGTTGGAAATTCTCAGCTAAAATTGATAATGAAAATGTATTTGTTTAGCAACATGCCAATCAAATGATGTCCTTAGAGATGAGCTAGAGAGGCTAATGAAGAAAGTGAGCGGATCTTTGGCATGCTAACAGACAGCATATTGTCCTGTGGCCTCCAGCTCATACTTTCCACTTAAAATCGAATTCTCAGACAATTCCTCAGTTGTGATACACTGTGAGCCCAGTGGCCATGGAGTCACAGACATGACAATTCAGCTTTATGGGGCCAGCCTGTAAGATGGGGTGAATGACAGGAAGCCAAACCACATATGCATGATAAGTTGAAGCAGGGTGATCACAAACAAGTCAGGCAGAGAAAACATCACAAAACCCCATTATTTGGCAAGTTGAAGCACTGTGAGACATTGCTGATGGCTGAGAAGTGACAGCAGGGGAATTAAAAAAAAAAAAAAAAACCTCAGTAGCATGTAAGCTACTGAATAAGGAAAGCTCAATTTGTGCAAAAATGTCATGTAGTCCTTGGGGCAGAGGCAAAACTCTGCACGATGACAGGTCCTGCAAGCAGTGGTCATAGCTGTTGACTACCAAACAGTTCACAAATATTCTCCATGGATTTCACCACAAATAAGAAGTTTATGTTTTCAACCAAACTCACAGAAAAACATTGACTCCAAATCTTCTGAAAGATAGGTGCCTAAAACTATTATCTTTTGCTGCATCAAATAGATTAGTAATGAATTGGAGAGCAATGATTTCAATTGTAAATTATAGTTTATTTCGTGTAATCACTAAATTGTAATTATGCACAATTAGTGAGATTTAATACCTTTAATTGTTTAAATATGTAAATGGAATTCGTTCATTTTCTCTCCAGGTGCACTGCTATGAGAGGTTTCGAAACAGCTGTAAAATTTTGAGAGTTATATGAAGGAAAGAAGAAAAGAACCCTTTCACATACCTGTGCTGGTATTGCTTCTCTTTTGTTCCCACACTGAGACCCACACAATTGCAGAAACAACACATCTCTGTCACTTGAAAATATTTTTAACAAGTGACCTTTCCTGATGATCGGTCTCCAAGAACTTTTTCCTCTAGGACTGCTATAATGTCCAGTAAGACACTTTCAGCCATTGATACATTAGGAAGTAGAAAGGACAGACCTTACTAAATAAAAGGGGCAGGGACAGAGAAACAAGGAGGACTATGGAAAAATTCCAAGATATACAAATACCGCATGACCTCACTCATATGTGGAATCTGGGGGAGGGGGGTGGGGTGGGGGGGAAGTGGTTCTTATAGAAGTAAAAACAGACTAATGGTTCCCAGGGGCCAGGAAGGGAAGAGGGTGGGGCGGACAGTAGGTGGAAAATGGGTACAAAGTTACAGGTAGATAGGAAAAGGAAGTTCTCATGTTCTACTCATGTTCTAGGCTGACTAGAGCTGATAATATTATATTGCATGTTTCTAAAAAGCTAGAAAAGAGGACCATGACCATCATAAACACAAAGAAAAGATAAATGTTTAGGTGATGGAAGTGCTATCTACCTAAAGTGAATCATTGTACAATATGTGCATGTATCGAAACAACACAGTGTACCCCATAAATATGTACACTTAAATTTTTAAATTAAAAAAAAACTTGAAAAAAAATATTCCAAGACATGATGTTTGGGCAAATGTTTAGATGGCAGATCTAAACATAAATGCAGAGTTACTGTCATATATCATATGTAGACCTAAAGTGCCTATAGTCCGTTCCTCCCCAACCCGTTTGCTACTGCAGCATATTTAGAAGGGTAATTGGTAGAACTCTGGTTCTGTAGGTTAATACATGTTACATGAAAATTTCTTTTGATAGTCTGAAGTCATTGTGAAATATTAGGTTATACAAAGTTTAATCACTTTATGTACAATGTGCCAAAGACTTCCTATATTAATGTGCATTATGTATCTTCAAGAAATGGATATGGAATGCAACATCCTGATTTGTCTAAAACTTATTTAATTGTAGAACTCCCCTGCAGCATTTTTTTAAAAACTAAGATTGCAGAGAAATAGGTTGCAATCAATCATTTTCTGTTTAACAATTTAGAAATTGCAGTTACCTGAATATGTGTGTTTCCCTTTTGTAAGACTACAGCTTATTTTAGGGGATAAGTGTGATATTGCCTGTCTCTATAATGCTGGGACTGAACAGAATTCTTTGATATAGTGGTAACTCAATACAACAGTATTTGAAAAAGTTCATGGAAAGATTTATATTATCATTTAGCTCTATTCATTCTTGAATATGTTATATAGCTTTCTACCAGCTGAGTCTAGGTTGCTATTGTTTCCAAAAATTGCCAAATTATGCCCAAATCAACAGAGACTGGCAAAACAGCATCAAATCAATTCTGAGACATTTGCCAATAGTGTTAGAATTACACAATCATCATCATTTGTTTATTAACTCTATAAACATATACAAGGGTACTTCAAAAAGTTCATGGAAAAATAGAATTAAAAGGTAGTATGAATCTTTTCATGAACATTTTGAAGTACCCTTGTACAGTCCCTAAAATTTTAGACTCTTGTATTATACTTTCTCCACTCCACTTAAAAAGTAATTCGCCTAGATTTAGTATCTCTAATTATGCTGATAATACATTGTCAAAACACACATGATCTCTTGGGTAGGATTGCTAAATAAATTACAGGATGTTCAGTGGGGTGGAAACCCTCAAGGGGACCCCAAGTGAGACACATCCTTGTGTAATGTCCTCCCCTTGAATGGGGGCAGAACCTGTGACCCATTTCTACACAACAGAATATGGTGAAGGTGATGGGATATCATGTCAGTGATTACCATGTTACTTTATATGGCAAAAGTTTAAGGGTTTTGCTGATGCAATTAGGTCCCTAATCAGTTGACACTGAATGAATCAAAAGGGATATTTTCCTAGGTAGGCCTGACCATATCATATGAGCCCTTTGAAAAAAGAACTAGATCTTCCCAGAGGGCAGAGACTGAAAGCAGCAGAGACTTTTTCTCTCCATTACTATGACTGCAGAGAGTTTGTTTTATCAGATGTAACCTTTCTATTCATACACAGTAATGGATGCACATGGACTCTCCTTTAAATGTCATTGTCACCTGGATGTATAATGAATTATACAACTAAAAAAATAAATTATGTCAAAATCCAGGAGAAATTGTAAGTGGAACCATCACTAGTCTAGCTTCCAGATGACACATTAATTTTGGCCTTAGGAGACCCTGAGCAAAGAACTCAGCTACAGATCAGAAGTATCCTGATGTCTGACCTACAGAAATTACAGGAAAATAATGACTGAAGATATTAAATTTGTGGTAATTTGTTATGCAGTGTATAAAACTGAGACACCATTGAAATTTAAGTTTCAAAAAAAATAATTGTTTTAATAGTATAAGTAGGCCCCAAATACTACATGGGGCACAAATATTTATTTCTCATCTGAAATTTGAATTTACTGAATATCCTAAATTTTAACATTTATTTGCTTATTTATTTACTTATCTATTTTCTTATTATTTCTAAATCTGTCCGTGGAGTGTACATAAAGCAACTTCTCATCTGAAATTTGAATTTACTGAATATCCTAAATTTTAACATTTATTTGCTTTTTTATTTACTTATCTATTTTCTTATTATTTCTAAATCTGTCCGTGGAGTGTACATAAAGCAAATGTTCTTCAAAGGGCCTGCTTTTCCAAAGCCTTCCAGTTTCAAATATTGACCTTACAAAGGACAGGAAATTTTCCCCAGGCTATAGTCTCTGTTTTAAGATAAAGAATTGTAACACAGCAAGGCTGCTGGCTCAAAGACAGACAGGTTACTGATCGATATGTAAAGATACAGGGAAATTGCTGTAAGAAGAGAATGTTTGCTAAATCAAGCTTTTGTTGCAGATTGCTTTATAGAATGTCACCTTGCTTTTACTGAATGTTACAAGCTTCTATTGTTAAACTTGTTAAACTGTACTTAGCAAAAACCCCACCTATGTTCTCCTCCTGTAACTTCCTAGTCTGGAGAATAAATGCAGGAAGAGAACCCCAATTTGTGGTTAATTTCCCAAATGGAAGGAATGGCTCTCTCTTGAGAGTTCTGGGAAATTAACCCTTTTTTGGGTCTTCTCAGTACTCAGAAGAGATGGGCTTGGAGTAATCTTTGGTGGCTCCATCACCCAGGGGAGAAGGGGTGACAAATCTATGGGAGGCAAAGCAACATTTGTCAACCCTGCTTCTACAAAATTCTTCTCACATTTACCACATTTTAACTCTCCAGGTTAATTCACTAGTACTTTTAATATAAAAGCTTATAATGGAAAGAGTGGTAAAATCTCACAAAAATGATTCTGGTTGGGGTGGAATTGAGGCCATAAAATAAGAATTGTTTAAATTTGCATAGTGTAGAAAGTCAGTTTGGCTTTATGATTTTTATCATAGCCACATCTACATATAAAATATTTCAAACCATGCTGTCTCCTTCACAAACGGACACACAGACACAACCATTAAAACACTCCTGAAGTCACATGCTATTTGATAGCCTGGTTTTAGCTGGTTAAAGAATATTTTACTGAATTTATTTTTAATCAAAATAAAAATATTTTTAAGTCTATTTATATATAATTTTCAGATTTCTCTTCATATCACAGGAATTCAGGTAAACTAGTTTGAAATAATCAGCACCAGACTTTAAGATGATAAAAATAACTTGTTTAAATATTGTAACTGCTATTAAGTTCCTTAGAAGTTGCAAGAATTTTCTGATAATGAGGCTATTGTGTTAGACTTTAGATTGTCTTTCAATGTAAAATTGCTCCAAATGAGAAAAACCCAGGTTTTGATGTAAGTAAGATTCTGGTTTTAATCTTTATTTGATGGTTTATTAATTCTTTGCCTTTCGATAAGATATTCAAAACTTCTAAGGCTCAGATTCCTCATTTGCATAACATGGAAAATCATATATACCTCGTTGTGACACTTAGTGATAATTATAATTTAATGACACACATTTTAAATATATTAATTTATTTAATTTTCACATCAACCACTTTTTACGAATGAGAAAATTGAAGTTCAAGCATACATTAATTAACCTATCGAAGATCATGCAATAAATGTGTCCACATCAGGGTTCAAACCCAGGCTTGTTCTTCAATCTCACATTCTACAGTTGTTCTAAATAAAGCTCGCTTTCCACACATTCACTTTAGGAGTTTAGGTAAAATGTCTAACAGTAGAACTATGATTATTAGAAAGAGAAAAAGAAACTATGGACAAAGGCATGGTAGCCATGAGAAATGTTGATAAGCTTGTACTCTGTCAAATGCTTTCACCTACATCATCTCTTCTTTTCTGTGAGGTATCATTTCCTTCATTTTCAGAAGAAGAAACTGAAAATGAAAAAGGTTAAGTAACCCGTGAGTTGGAACTTGAACCCACAGCTTTATGTACAACTTTTTTTCCACTTTATTTCATCTCAATTACTTTTTTCCACTTTATTTCATCTCAATTATCTCTTGTGAGTTGGAACTTGAACCCACAGCTTTATGTACAACTTTTTTTCCACTTTATTTCATCTCAATTACTTTTTTCCACTTTATTTCATCTCAATTACTTTTTTCCACTTTATTTCATCTCAATTATCTCAGCTGAGGAACCCCTACTTTTATAAAACCCCTTTTTTGTGTGTGTGAGATTGCTTAAAAAGAAAGGAAAATGCAAAGAAAACTGTACACAGTACACACAAATTCTGGTTCATAAAGTTTCATTAATAAGATTCCATGGGAAAGGCTATGAGAGGCAGAGGCTAGTTTGGCTTCTCTACATTCTTACCTCAAGTAACACAGCAACTATCATTTTGTCCCTTCTCTCTGCATTCTGTATGGATAGAAGGAGGAATGTCAGGCATAAAGTGACTGCTATCCTGTTCTTCACCAGGGAATGAGCTCTGATCTTTGTTTTGTTCATTCCTCCTTCTTTGTAGAATGACTAAGAGAACTCAGATTTTCAGCTGTCTCAGAGGAAGTGAGAACCAGCCAGAAGAACTTTTTATACCCTGTGCATACTTCACCAGGGAATGAGCTCTGATCTTTGTTTTGTTCATTCCTCCTTCTTTGTAGAATGACTAAGAGAACTCGGATTTTCAGCTGTCTCAGAGGAAGTGAGAACCAGCCAGAAGAACTTTTTATACCCTGTGCATAGTCATCTTTTCAATGCGAAGATTCACTAAATGACAAATAAGTAGCACTGTTTAATTTTCAGGTTTGTGAGAATAAATCATTATACATACTCTCACTTGTAAATTCCCATTCATATCCCACTCTTCATGTTTTAATACATATGATAAAGTTAGTTTATTTTTGTAGACAGACTTTGCTTATATTCAAGATGAGTCTACAGTTCACATTAGTTTAGAGGATTAGATCACCTCTTCTCTAATAAAGGTCTATTGAAAAGCTGGCAATCTATCTGGGTAGCTCATTCTTTGATGTGTAAATTGTTCCTTAGTTACTATGACTGCAGAGGGTTTATTTTACCAAGTGTAACCTTTCTATTCATACACAATAATGAATGTACATGGACTCTCCTTTAAATGTCATTGTCACCTGGATGTTCACATGAGATAGGCAAAAGTAGTTCACAATAAGTGAAACCACTTCAACCAATAAATAACTCTAATGTCACCTTACTTTCGGAAAGTAAGCCTTTTTTTACAAAATGAGAATTTTGTTTGTTTGTGTTTTTTTTGTATTATATCCCTTAGTCATATACATTTTAAAAATAAATTGGATGGCTTACAAATGCCATACAATTAATTTAAAATGGAAAACAATAAAACGTCTGCCCAAATCATCATTGTGGTAAATTTAAACATGGCTGATGCTTCATTTAAATTCTGTTTAATTCTATACACTAGTTTAGCAGATGTGTCTTAATTTTGGCCATGTCCAGAAATAATTAGAGAAATAATAAAAATTGTGTACAATGCTAAATATATGATTTTTTTTATCTTAAAGATTGCATTCCAACAG